>NC_091295.1:31341235-31391235 GCF_038502225.1 Cherax quadricarinatus
CTTTCAGTAACCTACCATATATATATATATATATATATAGATATATATAATATATATATATATATATATATATATATATATATATATCTATATATATGTGTGTGTGTGTGTGTGTATGTATGTATGTATATCGTGCCGAATAAGTAAAATTGGTGAATTAGCAAGAACTCGTATAAAATTAAGTCCTTTCTAAAATTTTCTTTTATACGTTTAAAGATATATTTTTTTCATTTATGTTAATGTAAAAATCAATAATTTTGTACTAAAAGAACCTAACGTTCTAAAAAGAGCAATTTAATTTATATTGTAAATAAGTTTACAATTTAATAATAAACACAATGAAATATATTTCTTCGTTAGGTTCAGAATGATTTTTGCGAAATTATTGCATACACAAATTTTTGCTTGCCTTATTCGGCAAGAAGTGCGTTGCAATTTTAAGTCAAAATCGCAAGTTTTATCTATTCGGCACGAATAGATAAAACTAGCGATTTTCACCAGTGTTTCCCACCTTTTCATCGGGGATATCATGCACCGTCTGCCAAGCCTCTTACATTCATATATAGTTATATCGGTATGTAGGTTTGGGACTAATCTCTCCAAAATTTTCCAGGTGTCGATTATAATCTATCTTTCTCGCCTACGTTCCTAGAAGTACATTTCCAAGAACTTGACGCGTTCCAAGCATTATACGCACTTGACTGAGTTTATACGAGTTGTATATGTTTTCTGTACATTTTCCAATTCCACGGCTTCTCCTGCATTGAAAGGGTATTTAGTATTTAGCAATAATCCAACCTAGAGAGAACGAATGACCTGAAGAGTGTTAGGATTAGCTTGTCATCTCTTGTATTAAAAGTTCTAGTTATCCAACTTACATGAAGTTGCGTTAACATTCTTCTCCTTCTTGAACATGAGAACTAACATTATGTATCTCACACTAACCTTAGAGTCTCTTAAGTCATTATGAGTTTGTCTTGTACTCCGATCCTGCTTTTTATTCCCCCAGTCCTTCCATTATGTAGTAACTCACATTTCTCTCTACTGAACATCATATTGTTGTGAGTAGTCGACTGGAAGACTTGATTTATAACAGTTCGGAGGTTCGCTGTGTCTGGATGCCACTCTCATACGGATACTAGTATTGTCTGCGAAGAATGATGCAGTGCTATTATTTACGTCCCTCTTTAAGTCAGAAGTGAGCATAAGAAAGAGAAGTGGGGCAAGTACTGTGCCTTCGAAATCATAATAAAGTTATAATACACACACACACACACACACACACACACACACAAACACACACAAACACAGAGGACAGGAGCTGTGACTCGACACCTGCAACCACAACTAGGTGAGTACACATACACCCTCGCAATCACGTACTTTCATTAATTTTTAATAGCATTACTCTATTCGTGAACGTTTAAATATTTAATTATATTTTACACAAGCGTGTGTACTTTCTTGTATGCAGAGGCATGAATCCTCCTCTGTTTACATGCTTAATAACCAGACCTTTTGAAATGTATTTATTTATGTGGCTGTAAAAGGAATCTTCATATACAAAAAATTAATCATAGTTTGATAATCTTTTTAGGCAAACAATATATATTAACAAGTGTATATTTAAATGCAGTTGTATTAATGAAACATTAATGAATTTTGGATTATACATAGTACACTCTGGGGTTTCCTTGATGCCGGTGATGGATTCTTGATTCAAATAACTGGAAAACCTTCCATTGTTCATGCGGCATATAACCCCCTATGGGTTTAGCGTTCCCCATGCGTTATTCGTTAAGAACAAAAAGGCGCAATGCCGCACATAGGAGAGAGGAGCTTACGACGACGTTTCGGTCCGAATTGGACCATTTACAACTCATACTAACAGGTATACACAGGATCATTCGAACTGCGGTGTCTGTACACTTCTGTCAAGACAGCTATTGAGTTAATGATGGTGAATGTGTTTCTTTTTCTTTGGGGTCGCGATCTTTGGGAGACGGTCAGTGTTATAAAAGCTTTCATTATAAATAAAATGGTCATTGAGAATCTTGAACCTTGTATTTACCTTGTAAAACAAAAAAATAAAACATTGGAAGGAGAGTTGTTCTACAAACCATTGTGAGTTAGCTCTCGCAATTAGTGTGAGTTAACTTTCATAGCTAGAGTTAGCTCTCACTTCATTTGTGAATTAGCTCTCACAATCATTGTGAGTTAGCTTTCACATTGTGAGTTAGCTCTAGCTAACGAGATCTCCCATCTGTTGCTCCTGCATCCCTGGCCACAGCTCTGTGGTGGTGGTTCCGTGAAGTGCCTGCGTCAGTTTCAACTCGTTTTTGATATCCCATCGTGTGGGCGGTGCGCCTCCATGTCTATACCCCCGCCAGCCACAATTTAGCGATTTATCATGCAGACACGAAATTAACAGCGTTTTAATTGCTCTTTGCTCTCCCTCCAAACAGTCATTAGCGTGGTAAACGAGAGAGTCGGTCTTTTTGTAGGTACCGGCCGGCCAGCGAGCCAAGTCCAGAGTTTACCGCACATTAGCATAATGATCCGACCAACCCTCCAGGCTGCACCTCCTTAATCCGTACTACACCCTCCTGATTAATCAAAACTTCTGATTGCCCGAAACAGTTGGATGCGTTGCCTGTTGAGGTTTTGTAATTTTCCTGTGTATCGAAGGAAAGGTGTGTTTCGGCAATGTGTACGGGTTTCAAGAGGTACCTTGCTGTACCGTGCAAGATACATCTTGCTGTAATGTGCAAGAGGTACTTTCTGGTACTGTGCAAGAGTTGCCTTTCTGTACTGTGCAAGAGGTACCCTGCTGTACCCGACAAGGTCGGGAAAGTGCTGGATTAATGAGGGATGTTATGAGAGAGTGTTCGTGTAGCTTTCTGGGCAGGCATTCCATACCTCAACAGGGGTCCAGTGTCAATTATTTGGGGCACTCATATACTGCAAAGTCGTGACACGTTTAATTGGAAGCAGAGGTTTTTTTTTTTGCGTCTGCAGAGGGTAGTCGTTTGAAGCCAGAAGAGAAGAGGAAACTCTCTTCTTGACGTTTCTCATGCTCTTGGTGGTCACAGCTCCACAGTGTCAAGATATGGGAGAAATATTCTCTCTTCCCTTCCCTCACGTATACGTTATATTTTCAACAGTAATTTCACTCTAATCTCCGTCTTAGAGTACACTTGTTATCGGAAAACATTTCAGTAATTACCTTACTGCATTCATCACAAATACAGAACATCGTACACTATGGTCCAGCCCGTCAAAAAAAAAAAAAATAATGATAGGTATTTCGTAGATATGTGCCTCAGTGAGTAGGACCGCATGTTTAAGCAGCGTCCAGACTTGTAGTTTGGTGTTCGTCTCGGATCACTCTCACGGACTGAAAGTAAAACCTCGCGAAAAAGAAGTGACAGTAGTACTGGCAGAATTGTGACCCTTGAGTAGAACGAAACTTTATGAAACTGTTCAAGTGCTTGATGATCATCGTAATTTAGGGCTCTTTTTTCTCCCTCTACAAGAGATCGCTTTCTCCTCCTTCCTGGGTTGACACAGATGTATACAAGCGATTAATCAGCGGGGCTTAAAGATGCCATGATAAGAGATAGAATATGAGAAAGAAGAAGGATGCATTGATTTACTTGGTTTGTGACAGAGCGTGGGATGAAGATAGCCATATTATTTCTTGAATAAACATGGTGTGTGTGTGTGTGTGTGTGTGTGTGTGTGTGTGTGTGTGTGTGTGTGTGTGTGTGTGTGTGTGTGTGTGTGTGTGCTCATCTATATGTGCTCATCTATATGTGGTTGCAGGGGTCGATTCATAGATCCTGTGTCTGTGTGAATGTGCGTATGGTTATGTGTGTGTGTGTGTGTACATGTGTGTGGTGCCCGTGAGTGTACATGTGATTTTATGTTTGCTTAACAATCAACGCTCTTGCCAAGATTCAAACTCATGTCCGGCAGCACACTATGCAAGCAATGATCCATTTGAGGAGAGGAGCTTACGACGACATTTCGGTCCGACTTGGACTATTTACAAAGTCACACGCAGTGTGACTTTGTAAATGGTCCAAGTCGGACCGAAACGTCGTCGTAAGCTCCTCTCTTCTATGTGCGGGTTATTTGTGTATCATTCCAGTCACGGTATTGTGCCTTTTTTTGTTATTTGTTATCCATTTGAGCGCCTCAGCTACAAAAGTAATACCCAGTACGCTGCTACTTCTGATCAAACCACTCCCCAGTGTATTCGGACATAGTTTTACAATTACCTCAGCACTCAACAACTCGTACCACAATCCACTAAGGTCTCTCTTTTCTCAGCATGTAATATTCACTGATATTTCAACAAGATCCGTGTTTTAAGTACCGTAAGTGTACAAAAACTTGGCTCACTTGTTTCGCCAGGTACAAGTAATCTTTAGCTACTGCAGTCTTTCTGTACAAGTTATATGAATAAACAAGTGGATACTTGTGTTTGCTGTGACGTGTGTGACAGGTAATCACGCTCGTCCGGTTACTAATGCTCCGGTTTGTTATCTTTAATGATCCACCAGTTAGCTAATAGCTTTATTAATGACAACAATCATAAAAATTTGGCGAGGGAGGAGAGGCGGTGGTGGTACATTGACTTACTCCATCTGGTACTAACACTTCCACAGTGGTAATAACACCACTGAGGTAATAACACCTCCACTGAGGAAACAACACCTCCACCTTGGTAATAACACTTCCACAGTGGTAATAACACCTCCTCTAAGGAAACAACACTTCCACCGTGATAACACCACCGTGGCAACATCACCTCCACCATGATATCAGCTCCACCGTGACAACACAACTGTCATAAGAGCACCTTCACTGTAGTAGCAGCACCTCCACCGTGGTAATAACACCTCCACCGTTACAATAATACCTAGTGGTAGACGGTAGAGAGCAACAACGCTAAACCACCGTTCAGCTGCGCCACCCATACGGGTTAGCGCTTTTTTATTGTAATAACCAAGCACCTAATGTTCAAATTGTTAATAATATTAAGAAATAAAGAACATAAGATAATTAACTAAACGAGTCTATAGAGGGGAATATTAGTGATGGTAGATATTGTAGAGTGTACAGTTAGTGACGGTAGATATTGTAGAGTGTACAGTTAGTGACGGTAGATATTGTAGAGTGTACAGTTAGTGATGGTAGTCATGCAGAGCTTATTTTATTTGTCTCCTATTCACTGGCTTGTATTTCTGAATGTACGTCCATACGTCAAGATTTGCACAGCTCAACGTATGTTCGAGCATCAAGATTGGTACATATGAACGTCGGTTCGAACGTCAAGATTTGTACGTTTGAACAACGGTTCGTAGATCAATACCTGTTCTTCTGAGAGTCAATCAGCGCATCGTTGGAAAAAGGTAATTTCTTGATTACGTTTGGACTCTTGACGTTATAAATCAGCCGTATTGATGTACACAAATCATAGGTCTCAGTGTATGCAAATCACCTGTCTCCGTGTACACAAATAACGAGGCTCGATAGACACATCTGGCCGCGCCTGATAGATAAATGTACAATAACTATGATATGTTGTTCTTGCTCTTTGCAAGCTGCACATATTTAATATAAAATAATTCGTCTTTCACATTCGCAATTGATTCGTTGCAGTGATTCTTGCATAGGAAGTTTCCATGAAGTATTTAGCGATTTTATTAAGCATTGAGTTTTTTTTTTTTTAATGAGTAAATTTTGCCGTGAAATAATTTTATTCTCTCTCTCTCTCTCTCTCTCTCTCTCTCTCTCTCTCTCTCTCTCTCTCTCTCTCTCTCTCTCTCTCTCTCTCTCTCTCTCTTTCTTTCTCTCTCTCTCTCAAGCGCGCACAACACACGAGCTGGGAGAAAGTGGACCTAGTAGTGACCAAGGAAGAATCGGGACCAGGAGCTGTGTCTCGACCGTGCATCACATACAGGTGGTTACACCTGTACCCTCGTGTGCCTGTTTCCCGCCTCTCGGACAGTCTGTCCCTGTTCACCCAATCCATCTCTCTCACTATTTTATAGGTCGTTATCATGTCTCCCCTGATTCTTTTGTCCTCATTTGTCATTATTCAGCTGCTAAAGTCTCTCCTCTCACTCCGGAACGAGTCTCGTTACAAACCTCAGCACTTTCTCCAGCGTCTTGACAAGCTTCATCAGGTGTGGGCTTTAAACTGGTGCTGCGTACTACAAGGTGAGTTTGATGGATGCCTACATCCCTCTCCCTCAGTTGTCTTAATATTTCTTTCATTCCTGTCAAAAATAACTTAAAATTTCTTTCCGAAAACCTTTTCATTTTTTAGAAATATATATATATATATATATATATATATATATATATATATATATATATATATATATATATATCCTATATATATATATATATATATATATATATCCTATATATATATATATATATATATATATGTATTTATATATATTTATATATATATATATACATCCATAGGGAAGTGGAACAGAATTCTTCCTCCGTAAGCCATGCGTGTTGTAAGAGGCGACTAAAATACCGGGAGCAAGGGGCTAGTAACCCCTTCTCCTGTATATATTACTAAATTTAAAAAGAGAAACTTTAGTTTTTTCTTTTGGGCCACCCCGCCTCGGTGGGATACGGCTGGTATGTTGAAAGAAAGATAGATATATATATATATATATATATATATATATATATATATATATATATATATATATATATATATATATATATATATATAAAGAAGAATTAGAACTTGTGTGTATTCATTTATAAAGATGAAAATACGTTTGACTTTTTTAATGACTCTTGTTAAAAAATAAAAGGGCACAAGACCGTGACTGGAACAATACACTAGTTGATGGTCCAAGTTGAACCGTAGCATCGTCCTAAGTTTCTTTTTCCTACTTGCGGGTTATATGTGTTATCTTTCATTGTTGTTCATTTGTGAAGCTGAAAGGAGTTTTTCTGTTTAGAAATGATCTCTCGCATGTCTACACTTGGATCGATACGGCTTCTAGCCATTGCTTAAATGTGTCTCACACATTGTTTTAATGTGTCTCACACATTGTTTTAATGTGTCTCACACATTGTTTTAATGTGTCTCACACATTGTTTTAATGTGTCTCACACATTGTTTTAATGTGTCTCACACATTGTTTTAATGTGTCTCACACATTGTTTTAATGTGTTTCACACATTGTTTTAATGTGTCTCACACATTGTTTTAATGTGTCTCACACATTGTTTTAATGTGTCTCACACATTGTTTTAATGTGTCTCACACATTGTTTTAATGTGTCTCACACATTGTTTTAATGTGTCTCACACATTGTTTTAATGTGTCTCACACATTATTTTAATGTCTCACACATTGTTTTAATGTGTCTCACACATTGTTTTAATGTGTCTCACACATTGTTTTAATGTGGCTCACACCAGAACGTTTTGAGTTGTGCTCACCAGAAATTGTCTACTGCAATTGAATCAAATTCTATTCAGATGCACCCCCTCAAGGAAGGTTCCTTGATGTTGGTGAGGGGCTCTTGATTTAGGGAATTGGATCTGTGCTCCAGTTCCCCGAATTAAGCCTGAATGCCTTCCACATCCCCCCCCCCCCCAGGCGCTGTATAATCCTCCAGTTTAGAAAGTTTAGAAGGATAATTCTTCATTAAAGCACTGTCGTCTAAGGAATCCGCATTAAAAATAGATGGGTCTCGTATCCATTGGTGAGCCACGGAAACATCTCCGTGCTGGTGAAAAAAAAAATCGCAAAGATAGAAACTCTTCTTGAAAATTATTTTCCGCTTTAGTCACATCTAGTGAAGGAAAAATAGCAGAATTTCCGTTCAGACTGCGATTTATCCAAATTGAAAGCTTTGGTGTTTTAATTGATCAGTGTGCTTCGTACCCCCGGCTTTGCTTTTTATGTACCTTTGGGGGGACAGTTACCCCTGGTTAAGAGCCACTACTAATGTCAGATTTGGCATACACTCATTTCTTGGTGAAGCTATTCAGTGCATAATACTCAGGCGATATGTTCAACACTATGCTAACCCCGAGATCCTTCACCTTGAGTATGGTTTGGAGTCTTCGTTAAGCCTGAAGTCTGTTTCTGATCTTTGGCCCTTAACCTCCTCTGTTGAGGGGTTAATTTTTAGTAGCTTCCTCAGCTCCATTTGTAGCCTTTCCTGTGTGATAGTTTAGTTACCGGTTGTCAAAGGCTTTTGTCAATAGACATTTGGCGTGTTGTGAATGGTGTGTACTCTAATTATACTCACCTAATTGTGGTTGCAGGGGCCGAGACTCAGCTCCTGGCCCTGCCTCTTCATTGACCGCTACTGGGTCCTCCCCCTCCCTGCTCCATGAGCTTTATCATACCTCGTCTTAAAACTATGTATGGTTCCTGCCTCCACTACATCGCTTGCCAGACTATTCCACTTCCTAGCAACTCTGTGGCTGAAGAAATACTTCCTAACATGTGTGTGTGTGTGTGTATGTGTGTGTGTGTGTGTGTGTGTGTGTGTGTGTGTGTGTGTGTGTGTGTGTGTGTGTGTGTGTGTGCGTGCGTGTGTGTGTTTGGGTCTGTGAGTAAGAGTGCGCAAGTGAAAAAAGAGGCGGAGGAGGAGAAACTGGGGCCGGCTATTGGTCAGTCCATTGTGACCAAATGTTTTGTAGCGGACATTCACTCTTGCCTGTGTTCTCCTGTCTACCACATTCTGTCAGAATGGCCTCTCCAAGTCTTTCAAGTGCCCACGGTCTCTTCACCTAACAAACACCTGCAGAGTATCTCCAGAAATATTGATAGCCTTTTATAGCACTTGGCCTTTTATGTATCAAAGAGATGAAGCACGTCCCCCATTCTACCTCTCACATTCTCTCCTCTCTCTCTCTCTCTCTCTCTCTCTCTCTCTCTCTCTCTCTCTCTCTCTCTCTCTCTCTCTCTCTCTCTCTCTCTCTCTCTCTCTTTCTTTCTCTCTCTCTTTCTCTCTCTCTCTCAGGCACGGAACTAATAGTTTAGTTAGTAAACATACACACACATACACCAATAAGTGCTGGACAAATTGCATACAGCAGAGGAGGTGAAGAGGCTGCTAAGTGAGCTAGATACCTCGAAAGCGGTAGAACAGGAAATCTCTCCGTGGTTCCTGGGAGAGGGAGCAGAAGCAGTGTGTACTAACCACTAACAATCCTCAACACATCTATCGAAACAGGGCAACTACCTGAGGTGTGGAAGACGGCAAATATAGTTCCAATCTATAAGAAAGGAGACAGTCAGGTGGCATTAAACTACAGAACACTGTCATTGGCATGCATAGTACGTAAAGACATGGAGAAGCTTATCAGAAGAGTTGTGGAGCACCTAGAAAGGCATGAGCTTATAAATGATAGCCAGCACGGTTTGAGGGACAGAAAGTCCTGTCACAGACTTAATTATACGACGAAGTGACAGAAATAAGGTAAGAGAGGGGAGAGAGAGAAAAAAAAAGAGAGAAATAGAGAGATGAGTAGACTGTATTTTCTTGGACTGCAAGAAAGCCTTCGGCACAGTTCCACACAAGAGATAAGTGCAAAAGCTAGAGAACCAGGCAGGAATAACAGGAAAGACATTCAATGGCTCAAAGAATACTTAACTGGAAGAAAACAACGAGTGAAGTTACGTGACGAGGTGTCAGAGTGGGCGTCTGTGACGAGCGGAGTTCCACAAGGGTCAGCCCTAGAGTCGGTGCTGTTTACGGTATATGTGAATGACATGACGGAATCTAATGCGAAGAATTAAAGCGAATGAGGATCAGATGGGACTACAGAGGAATCTGGACAGGATGCAAGCCTGGTCCAACAACTGGCTCCTGGAGTTCAACCCTACCAAGTGCAAAGTCATGAAGATTGGGGAAAGGTCAAACAAGACCGCAGACAGAGTACAGGCTACGGGGCCAAAGACTGCAAATATCACTGAAGGAAAAGGGTCGTAGGGTGAATATAATACTGAGCACATCTACTGAGGCGCACATCAGCCAAATAATTACTGTAGCATATGGGCGCCTGGCAATCCTAAAATTAGCGTTTCGTTACCTGAGTGAGGATTCAACACTGTACACCGTGTATGTCAAGCTCATAAGGAGTATATAGCACCAGTTTGGAACCCACACCTGGTCAAGCACGTAAAAAATAAGAGAAAGTGCAACAAAACTAGTCGCGGAGCTAAGGGGTATGTCCCACTAGGAGAAGTTAATTAAGGGAAATTGACTTGACATTGGAGGACAGGAGGGACAGTGGATACATAACATTTAAAATGCTGAGAGGAAATGACAGGGTGGATAGGGACAGGATGTTTCAGAGATGGGACACAGCAACAAGGGGAAACATCTGGAAGTTGAAAACTCAGATGTGTCACAGGGATGTTAGGAAGAATTTCTTCAGCCATAGAGTTGTCAGGAAGTAGAACAATCTGAAGAGTGATGTAGTGGAGGCAGGATCCATATATAGCTTTAAGAAGAGATACAACAAAGCTCATGGAGCAGGGAGAGAGTGGACCTAGTAGCGACCAACGAAGAGGTAGGACCAGGAGCTGTGATTCGACAAATAGGTGAGTACACACACACACACGGGGCTAAGAGCTGTGAATAGACCCCTACAACCACAAATAGGTGAGTACACACACAGCAGCGACCAGTGAAGAGGCGGGGAAAGAGCTATGAATCGACCCCTGCAACCACAATTAAGTGACTACACACACACGCGCGCGCGCGCACGCACACACACACACACACACACACACACACACACACACACACACACACACACACACACACACACACACACACACACACACACACACACACACGAGCGCACGTGCAGAGACTGGGAACAGTAAGAGACTGAGGACTCGGAGCGTGGGACTCAAACGTAGATGAAGTCGCCAACAAATGGAAAATCAAGAGTGAAGAGTAGGAGAGAAAAACGCTGTTATTATATTATTTTAGTACCAAGGTTCGAATACCTCGTGGAAATGATCATACAGATAAGCATAGAAGGGAAAGATAAGAATGCAAAAGTGTGCAGAAACCAGTATAAAATAATGAAAGAAGGAAAGGAGCCAGAAACGAGTACAAAGAGGTGAGAAGAGATGCTAAACAACTGTTTGATAATGACGGCATCTCAAGCCAAATCTGAACTGAAGTTGCTGTGCAGTTACAGCAGATGGAAGGCAAGAGTAAAGAACAAATAAAAGAGAAAAAAGAAGGAGGACTCACAAGAAATGAACAGGAGAGGTGAAAAAACTACGAGTGACCTAGATACCTCAAAGGTAATGGGACCGATAACTCGATGGATTTTAAGAGAGAAGCATTGTGTGCACCCGTAGCCAAAGTGCGCAAGTCGCTTTATACAGGGCAATTGCAGGAGATGTGGAAGACAGCATGTGTAGTCCCATCAGTTAATAAATTGGACAGTCAGGTAGTATCAAACTACAGTCCAGTGGCATTGACATGCATATTATTCAAAGTATGGAGAATATATTACCTGCAAAGGAGTGGTTTCATAACCTACAACCAGTACGGTTCTGGAGATTAAAAATCCTGTTTACAGACATGTTTGAGTTCCATGATAAGAAACCAAAAGTATGCCAAGGTAGACAGAGTAATAAGAGGATTGCTTTTTTTTTATACTGTATTAAGTGATTTGGCATAGCTGGGCTAGAGACCGGGAAAATCACTGGGAGAGCAGGCAGGAATGAAAGGAAAAGTACTACAACAATGAATCGAGGCATACCTTACAGGAAAAATAACCCAGTGTGATTGTCTGGGAAGAAACATTAGAATGAACAAGTTTAACAAGCGGGATTCTACTAGGATTGATGCTGAGACCATTACTATTTTTGTTGTGCGTGAATCTCATACCTGGTGAAATAGACTCTGATATATATCTTTTTGGTAATGATGTAAAACAAATGAGAATAAGGCAATAAGCTACATATAGCCGTGGATTTAACCACAAGTAAGCTTATGAAAATTGGGTGAAGTCAGAAACGATAAAAAGCGGAGTATAGGCTCGAGGAACAAAGACTGGAAACTTCACTCAAAGAGGATCTCGGGGAGAGCATAGTACCGAGCATATCACCTAAGACACGCACCAACCAAATACCCTTTACAGTATATGCGCAATTAGCAAATCTAAATTTAACCTTTAGTAATCTATAGAGTTATTCACGACAATATTTATGAAATGTATCATGTGCATTTGGAGTATTCAGTACCAGCACGAAACTCATATCTGATAATACATGTCAGAAAACTGGAAAAAAAGTGCAAAGGTTTTCAGTGAGACAAGTCACAGAGCTAATTGGTATATTCTACGAGGAGAACTTGGAGGAAATAAACCCGGTGATATTAGAGGCAATAAGGGCAGGGGAAGATATAACAAAGATGTGCATAATATTCAGAGAAAGTAATAATGGACAAGGACAGGTTGTTCATGAGGCGTGAAACAGTTGATGAAAACCAGAGATGAGTTATAGGGATATCAGGATGTATTTCTTCAACCTCAGAGTGCCTTCAAGCAACATGACCAGGAAAGTGACGTGGTGGAGACAGGTTCTATACACTTCTCTATGGAAAGGTATGACAGATTTCAAGATGCCAGGACATAGTGAACTTAATAGGGACCAGTTTCAGAGGTAGGCTCAGGATCTGCAACCATACACGGATGAGTACAAATAAACAAATAAAAAATCAAAACTCATGAAAAAGAACTCAAAATAATGAGGAATGCTAAAATCTACAAAATGACCTAGTTACTGGAATGATGGAAAATTAATTACTAGAATTCAACTCCAACAAATGCGAGGTCATGCACGTGAACAAGGGAGTGAGGAGACAACACATGACTTAACACATGGTATACGAACAACTCCCAGAATCAAATAACGAGAAAGATCTAGGAGTTAATATCACACCCAACGTGACTGGAAACAAACGCAAACCGAATAACGTTGGCGCTGCTGCCAAGCTCGCAAATATTTATTGTGTCATTCAGGAATCTAAATAAGGAAGCATTGAGATCAATATATACAATAAATGTTCGGCAAAGTTCTCTAATACCCACCACAGTCCTTGACCCAACTCTTTAACACATAAATGTAAATTTAAACGTTGTAAATGTTTGCCTCATGGTTGGTACAGGAAGAGTTTAAGGAAATAATATTTAATAAATATTTTGACACAATGATACATGGTCCTATACATCCACTATCGAGGTTGGATGGACAGAAGCGAGAGCGAAGGGATGCAAGAAAAGCGCAGAAATGTAAAGAGATGGTTGTTCAAGATATGTCAGGACACCAAAAATAGATTTGTGCCGGTAGGGAAGGAGTACAAGGAATTGTGTGCCCATGGTTTACAAAGAAAAAACTGCAGTAAGGCAAAGGCTAAGAATAAAAGGGCATGGGAAACATATAGAAAAAAGACAGACGACCAAAATCATTCAGTCCAGCAGGAATAGTGTAGATACAACACATGACATTACTTGTAGGCGTTCAGAACGCAGTGTACGATCGAAGAATAAGAAATAATGGGGATTACAATCTTCCAACTTAATGTTCAACATTTCTTTAATAACCGTTACCTTCTTGAGGTTGAACTACATAACTATAATCCCGATGTTATACTTTTGAACGAGACAGCTGCAAGAGTTGATCAACATATTAAATTACGTGGATACTGTACTGTGGAGAAATCGAGAGGACCGTTTAGTGGTGTAGCCATCTTGGTTAAATTAGGATATACATTTAAAAATATTCATGTGGATGAAGATAACATTCTTGCAATAGAACTAACAACGTCGCATGGACAACTAGTAATAGGAACTGGATATTTTCCCCCGAGACAGCCATATATAGAGTCAATTCCTCTACATAGGATATTAAGCAGAAATATTCCAACAATTTTAGCTGGAGATTTTAATGCTCATCACCCTGCCCTCTTTAACTGTGGAGCTGGTATGCCACTGGGTGACTTAAAAGGAAAACAACTCTTTAATATCATGACAGCTAGAAACTTGTCATTTCAAGGCCCATTCTTCAAATCGTACATTGGACCTCATCCAGGAACACCAGATATTGTACTGACAAACAGAGACTGTGACATCTTTCACTGTCGTATATCTCCTGGTGGAAATGTAGGATCTGACCATATCCCTGTTATAATACAACTACAAACTTCTCCATTTAGAATACCTGTAACTCCTAAACCCAATCTTAACACCCTAGGATTTGACCCCTTCAGGGCATATCTAGGTGATGATGAAATTGTGTCCTTGGAAAATCTACCTTCCAGTGCAATTGATGATGCAATCAGGTCCCTGCACAATCGAATAATTGAAGCCACCAATGCAAATTGCCAATTAGCTTCCACAAAGATATACCAACAATATAAACCTACTAGAGAAATTAGAGATACTTTAAGAAATTATCAAGCAGAATGTAGAAGACATCTTCAAACAAGACAACCACCAGCAGCTACATTGCACCGATTAAGGCAAGAATTAATTAACATGATTAGTCAACACAAACGAGACATATGGAAATTTTTAGTTCTTCAAGCTAATCAATATAAACGTGAACCAGCAAAATTTTGGAGTAAGATCCGACAACTTTTAGGGGGAAAGCACAAGGTTCCTAACTACTTAGTTCATACCTTCACTGATGAAGATGATG
This sequence comes from Cherax quadricarinatus, assembly GCF_038502225.1. Classification (NCBI taxonomy): domain Eukaryota; kingdom Metazoa; phylum Arthropoda; class Malacostraca; order Decapoda; family Parastacidae; genus Cherax; species Cherax quadricarinatus. The sequence continues at coordinate 31,355,976 of NC_091295.1, forward strand.
AAGATGTTGAAATTAAACTTGACGATCCACAGGACCAGGCTAATTTGATGGGTGAAGTATGGGAGAAAATTCTCTCTCATAATAACAGTCGTCAATTTAATAATAATCATTATCAGTTAGTAAATGAATGGAGAGATGAGAACTTGGATGATCTACAACCACTACCTACCATCGATACTTCAACTCTTGAAGATACCCACCCGCTTACTAGACCTATTACATTACTAGAGATAAGTCAGGTTATTGGAAGAATGAGAAATAGAGCCCCTGGCCTCTCTGGAATAACAATGAAACAAATAAAGTACCTACCTAGAAATTGCAAACAGTCCTTGGTAAATATCTTTAATGCCATCTTGGCCTCAGGATATTTTCCAGTTGTTTTTAAGACTGCTAGGATGATCTTTCTTGCTAAGCCCAATAAAGACATTCACCAACCTGGGAACTATAGACCTATATCTTTACTTGAAGTCACTGGAAAAGTTCTTGAGAAAGTCATTTCCAACAGATTGAATTACTATATGGAGTTTAATCACTTGTTTACTGAAAAACAATTTGGCTTTAGAACACATAGAGGTACCAACCATGCAATAAACGTTATTTTTGACACTGTAGCAAGTCTAAAACAGCAGGGCAATCTTGCCTTAATTGCCACCAGAGATGTTCATAAAGCTTTTGATAGCTTATGGCATGATGGCCTTATATACAAACTCATTGACCTACCAGACCATAACTGGACTTTTCTCAGAGTAATTTATAATTTCTTAACTCAAAGAAAAATCATTCCCACCTTTCATGGCAAGTCGACAGAACCTTTTATACCGACGGCTGGTGTCCCACAAGGTTCTTGTCTCAGTCCACTTCTGTTTAACATTTATGTGAATGACCTTCCTCAACCAGAGTTTAATGACACAATTGTGACACAGTTTGCAGATGATGTTATTCATGTCGTCTCATCAACCCCAGTAACAGGAAAATACAAGTATGAGAGAGTCATAGAAAAAATGAATATTGAACTTCGTCGAACATCTAATTGGGAGAAGAAATGGAGAATTACGACTAATCCTGACAAGGTTCTTGTTAGCACGATAGGATGTTTTGCATCAACCATCGAAGATAAAGGGGGTATCTCCATCAGAGGTACACCTGTAGCCATTAGAAACCCGAACAAGATCTTGGGATATGAAATAGACAGGCTGCTCAACTCAACATCTCATGTAACTAAAAAGATCAACACAGCCAAAGCTGGTCTTAGCAGACTCTTTCGATTCAATCAAGCCCCTCAACATGTCAAAAAACATCTATATAAAATGATAATAAGACCTATACTCGAATACCCTTGTGTCCCAATGTCATTAACAACAAAGACCAACATGCTACGGTTACAAAGGGTCCAGAATAGAGCTCTTCGCTTTATTACCGATACCAGGAGGAGAGACAGAGTTAAAATGGCAGATTTACACACACAACAAGATATTACTGCCATAAATGTACGCCTTGATACCCTAAAAAAGAAACAACTTTATACAATGCAAGAACTATACATGCCAGATAGAGAACATCCTATACAAGTGATAAATACCACCGATTACACCATTAATACTCCACCTCATAGGACTCAAAGAATGACTCTCCCACAGAGGGTTCGTCGTTTTATTCATAAAGATGATTACCCTCGACCCATGATTTTGAGCAACTTACCTGATGAAGAAGATTGGTTACAACCAGAACCCTTATATGTATATTGAAAATCATCGCCCCCAATTAGGGAGACATCTTAAATAACTTTCTAATGTAAAATTATGCTATTGACTACTGTTGGACACCACCATTAAGAAGCTATTGTCACGAAATCATAAACGGGCTAGAAAATCATTGCCTTTCTTGAAGTATAAGTATACGTTGTGCAATCGCGAAAAAAAAAAAAAAAAAAAAAAAAAAAAAAAAAAAAGCAATTGCAATTTGTATAATTACTACCATTTCAGAGTCATGTAGTTATATACCTATTATATCTATGTGACTCTGATGGGTTAGTGTTATACCCCTTAAAGAATATCTTATCAATTTACATACACTTTTTAAATTGCACCAAAGTGGTTGGGCCACTTACCTTTTATATCCTACCTCTCCCCCCCCCACCCTTTTCCAATATTTCCATCCTTACCCATCCTTCTTCCTTACCCATCTTACCAAAGCTCTGGTCATCAGATCCAGATCCAGTGGTAAAGCAAAACATGAATATGCTGGGATGAGAATAGAAGAAGAAAGAACGATAAAGCATCAAAGGCTAAAACAAGCTGAGCTGATTTATTGCCACATAAGAAGTATGACAGTAGGTTATCAGGTAAAAGTTCTCAGGAAGGGAGGTTAGCTAACAAAAAGATGACAGGCAGTATGTGAGGAATTGAATAGAAGGTTCAAAGAGGTTTCAACTGAAGAATCATGAGAAATAAAGGGAAGAGTGAAAGATTAAGACAAAATCTAAGACTAGGGACAGTTCATAAAGGAATCATGGTTAGATGAAAAGCAATAGAACATAACAGGCTCTCACTTTTGGTATTTAAAGAAGAAACAAAGGAACGGTGTGACTCATTAGCAAGGATATAAATGTCGATGGAACCAGATTAACTGGATGTAAAGGAATAATACTGACAGTAGTGGGCATAAAGGCCCAATATGCAGAACGAACTGTAATATCATCAGGTCATGACTTGAAAGCTCAGCACCTAGTGAAGCGTAGTCCGATGAAAAGCTACTTCGGCATTTTGTGCTTTTTCTAGCTAACAGGGCGACTGCCAGACAGTGGAAAAGAACAAATAAGATCCCATTATGCAGGAATCACTAAACTCTAGACGAATTTCCCTGGGTAACATACTGAATAGGTACGAGAGAAGACCAAAAAAATCACAGGAGTCATCCAGCATGGATCTGCTAGAATTTTATAACAGGTTGACTAAAATAAAGCAAGAAAGAGAATATTGGGTAGGCTGTGTCCCCGATTATGAGAAAACATCTGACACAGTATCACACAGGAGGTTGGAAATAAGTCACTCTGACTTTTTGGGTTATCCTAGGTACTGTACACATATGCTGCTATGTATGATAAAATATGTAACTGTATTTGTGTATATCTGAATAAACTTACAGAGAAGGACCTTACTGGATACAGAAATAGTGAAAAGAAAGACGAGGGTAATGAAAACGAAGGTGTCAGAGTTGGCATGGCAACTTTAGGATCAGTGCTTGGAGCCCTGCTTTTTCTGATATAAGTAAATGAAATGCCAAAGAAAATTGATGCCTAAATATAACCACTTGCAGATGTTATGAAATTAAAGAGCAAGAACATGTTGGAAACGTCGTCAGGAAGGTGGCATCTTGGATTCAGTCTTGATGAGTGAAATGTAATGAAAACATGATGGAACGAAAAGCTTGACAACCTGAGAGGAGAGACGCTACAAACATACATGGGGAAATATCTCGAAGTAAACATTGCCCAAGTAAATCAAAATAAATGCATAAAAATCGTAGAACTTCAGCAGCATATGCTGTACCAGAGTGGAACCCACGCCTGATCAAGTATATGAAGAATCTAAGAAAAGATGCCAAGGTTAACAACGAGATTAATGCTGGAACCGAGGGAAATGGGCTTCGAGGAGAGACTTAAGGAACTCAACTTAACAACACTAGGTAGGAGACAGACCTAGGAAAACAAGAACCTGATATACAAAATACTCAGAGGATTAGAAAAATTGGATAATGGTAGGAGAGGGAGCCAGGACACATAAAAAAACTATTAAAGACGCAGGTGAAAGATTGCGAATTTTAAGAAGTACTTTTTCAGTCTTAGGGTGTTAAGAGGTGTGAAGGCAGGAGTAGATAAAATCGGGATAAATAACCCATGAATCATTAAATTCAGTTAGTAAGAGTTGATAGGCTATGAACCAACACTTTCAAAGATAACTAGATGAGTAAACACCCACATACGCACACCACACACACACACACACACACACACACACACACACACACACACACACACACACACACACACACAGAGGGAACACAGAAACAAGGGGTCACAATTGGAAGCTGAAGACTCAGACGAGTCACAGGGATGTTAGGAAGTACTTCTTCAGTCACAGAGTCGTCAGGAAGTGGAATAGCCTAGCAAGCGATGTAGTGGAGGCAGGAACCAAACATAGCTTTAAGACGAGGTATGATAAAGCTCAGGAGGCAAAGAGACAGAGAGGACCTAGTAGCGATCAGTAAAGAGGCAGGGCCAGGAGCTGAGTATCGACTCCTGCAACCACAATTAGGTGAGTACACATACACGCGCACACACACACACACACACACACACACACACACACACACACACACACACACACACACACACAGCAGCAGCAGCAGCAAGGGCAGGGGTTGAAGGCAGGAACGTCTCGATGGAAGGAAATAAAACACCTCAGAGGACGCAAAGAGAGACACTGTGGGAGGAGGAGAGGGAGAGGTCAATGTTTGTCTACGGGCTCCAAGAAGTTGAAGGGGAAACCTATGATGAAAGAATCCAGGGGGAGAAGAAAGAGATTGAAGGTATCTTGAAAGCAATAGGAGAGGGAGACATGACCCAGGTGGCAAATTTTCGGAGAATTGGGTGGTTTGCACGCAGAAGGAGACAGCCTGTCAAAATAGTCTTCAAGGCAGAATCAGCTCGAACCAGGGTCCTGCAGGAGAAAGCACGACTGAGGGACAAATCAGAATACCAGAGCATGTACCTGGATCGCGACAGAACACAGAAGGAAAGGACGAGACTGAGAGAGAGGGTACAGAAACGAAAGGAGGAATGGGAGGCATCAGTGAGGACGAGCAGAACCCAGACTCAGGTGGAAGGACAAATACACCCTACAGAGACACCCACAGAAGGACTCCAACCACAACAACCCCGAAGCAACCGAACAACCTCAACTAAAACTCGCACACTGTACCCTCTGCCCCCACCCCCACCACAAACTCCACCTCTACAGCAGCCCCTTTTGGGCACTCTGCCCCCACCCCCCACCACAAAGCCCACCCACACTGTGAAAACCCCAACCAGCTGAACAATCTCAACCAACACCCACACACTGTTCCCTCTGCCCCCCCCACATCACAAACCCCACTGCCACAGCAGCTCCCTACTGGCACTCTGCCCTCACCCCCCCCCACCACAAATCCCACCCACACCACAAACCCCCAGGGCTCCCACCCCCAACCCCAATATTCTCCCAGGTCTACCATGATAGACAAGAAACTGAAGGTGTGGTACACAAATGCAGATGATATAGCAAATAAATACGAGGAATGACACGAAAGAATCAACGAGAAGTCCACGGACTTCATAGTAGTCACAGAAACGAAACTCACTGAGACAATAACAGACGCAGTCTTCCCACCAGGATATCAGATCCTGAGGAAAGATAGAGCAGAGGGGGAGGATGAGTTGCACTGTTCATAAAAAACCGATGGAGTTTCGAGGAAATGGAGGGCATGGACGAGATTGGAGAAAGGGACTACATAGGAGGCACAATTCAATCTGGGGAACATTAGGTAGCCATTGCTGTGATGTATAACCCATCAAAGAACTGCAGGAGGCTAAGAGAGGAATATGATGAGAACAACAGAGCGATGGTGGACACACTGGCTGAGGTGGCACAAAGAGCTCAAACGTGCAGAACAAATTTACTGGTTATGGGTGATTTCAACCATAGGGAGATCGATTGGGAAAACCTGGAGCCTCATGGGGGCCCCAAAACATGGAGAGCCAAGATGATGCATGTGGTACTGGAAAACCTCATGCATCAACACATCAGGGACACTACCAGAGAGCGAGGGGAGGATGAACCAGCAAGACTGGACCTTGTGTTCACCCTGAGTAGCTCAGACATTGATGACATCACATATGAGAGGCCCCTCGGAGCTAGTGACCACGTAGTCCTGAGTTTTGATTACATAGTAGAGTTACAGGTGGAGAGGGTAAAAGGAATCAAATGGAAAAAGCCAAACTATAAAAGGGGGGACTACACAGGTATGAGGAATTTCCTGCAGGAGGTGCAGTAGGACAGAGAAATGGTAGGTAATACAGTAAATGAAATGATGGAGTATGTAACAACAAAATGCAAGGAGGCAGAGGAAAGGTTTGTTCCCAAGGGCAACAGAAACAATGAGAAGACCAAAGCGAGTCCTTGGTTTACCCAAAGGTGCAGGGAGGCAAAATCTAAGTGCATTAGAGAATGAAAGAGGTATAGAAGGCAAAGGACCCAGGAAAACAAGGAGGTCAGTCGTAGAGCCAGAAACGAATATGCACACATAAGAAGGGAGGCCCAGCGACAGTACGAAAATGACATAGAATCGAAATCCAAGTCTGACCCGAATCTGCTGTTTAGCCACATTAGGAGAAAGACGACAGGCTGAAGAAAGGTGGGGAACTCACAAGAAACGATCAAGAGATATGCGAGGAGCTCAACAGGAGATTTAAGGAAGTATTCACAGTGGAGACAGGAAGGACTCAGGGAAGACAGGACAGAGGGGGACACCAACAGGGAATATACCCACACGTGCTGGACGATATGCACACAACTGAGGAGGAGGTAAAGAAGCTGCTAAGTGACCTTGATACCTCAAAGGCAATGTAACCAGACATCTCCCCGTGGGTCCACGGGGAGGGAGCAGATATACTGTGTGTGCCATTAACCACAATCTTCAACACATCCCTGGAAACTGGGCAACTACCTGAGGTATGGAAGACCGCAAATGTAGTTCCCATTTTTAAAAAAGGAGACAGAAAAGAGGCACTAAATTACAGACCAATGTCACTGACCTGTATAGTATGCAAAGTCATGGAGAAGATTATCAGGAGGAAAATGGTGGAGCACCTGGAACGGAACAAGATTATAAACGATAATCAGCACGGATTCATGGAAGGCAAATCCCGTGTCACAAACCTTCTGGAGTTCTATGACAAAGTTACGGAAGTGCGACACGAGAGAGACGGGTGGGTTGATTGCATTTTCTTGGACTGCAAGAAGGCCTTCGACACAGTTCCTCACAAGAGACTAGTGCAGAAACTAGAGGATCAGGCACGTATAACATGAAGGGCACTGCAATGGATTAGAGAATACCTGACAGGGAGGCAACAACGAGTCATGGTACGGGATGAAGTACCACAGTGGGCACCTGTGACGAGTGGAGTCCCACAGGGATCGGTCCTAGGACCAGTGTTATTTCTGGTATATGTGAATGACATGATGGAAGGGATAGACTCAGAGTTGTCCCTGTTCGCAGATGATGTGAAGTTAATGAGGAGAATTAAATCAGATGAGGACTAGGCAGGACTTCAAAGAGACCTGGACAGGCTGGACACGTGGTCCAGCAACTTGCTTCTTGAATTCAACCCTTCCAAGTGCAAAGTCATGAAGATCGGAGAAGGGCAAAGAAGACTGCAGACAGAGTATAGACTAGGTGGCCAAGGACTGCAAACCTCGCTCAAGGAGAAAGATCTTGGGGTGACCATAACACCGAGCATGTCTCCGGAGGCACACATCAACCAGATAACTGCTGCAGCATATGGGCGCCTGGCAAACCTGAGAACAGCGTTCCGATACTTTAGTAAGGAATCGTTCAAGACACTGTATACTGTGTACATCAGGCCCATACTGGAGTATGCAGCTCCAGTTTGGAACCCATACCTGGGCAAACAAGTAAAAAAAATAGAGATAGTGCAAAGGTTTACAACAAGGCTAGTTCCGGAGCTCAGGGGTATGTCCTACGAAGAAAGGTTGAGGGAAATCGGACTAACGACATTGGAGGACAGGTGGGTCAGGGGAGACATGATAATGACATACAAAATACTGCGTGGAATAGATAAGGTAGACAGAGACAGGTTGTTCCAGAGATGGGACACAGAAACAAGGGGTCACAATTGGAAGCTGAAGACTCAGACGATTCATAGGGATGTTAGGAAGTATTTCTTCAGTCATAGAGTCGTCAGAAAGTGGAATAGCCTAACAGGTGATGTAGTGGAGGCAAGAACCATACATAGCTTTAAGACGAGGTATGACAAAGCTCTGGAGAGGACCTAGTAGCGTTCAGTGAACAGGCGGGGGCAGGAGCTGTGTATCGACCCCTGCAACCACAATTAGGTGAGTACACACACACACACACACACACACACACACACACACACACACACACACACACACACACACACACACACACACACACACACAAGTCAGCTACCAAAGTTTCCCCTTCCCTCCCCTCCCTCATCCTACAATCTGAACAGAATAAAGCAAATCTGAACACCAGTGTTTTTTCCCCTCTCTCTGGGAGGGTCCGGCCATGCCCGGGGTTTGCGTGTCGCGGCGCTGTTCCCCCCAATCGTGTGTCGATACTCAGTGCGTCCGCGTTATTTATAAGTCGAAGAAAAACCCTCCTTCCATTGTAGCCAGCTTGTGTTTCCAGAGAGCCTTTTGATAAGTAAGGTTATTTGTGCTGAATATTTGAACCAGTATTGCGCACCATTTTTCATTAATTGTTTGCTGGGGTGAGAGAGAGGAAGTTGAAGGGAACAATGGTATTTAAGGTGAAGGGAGGTTGAAGAAGATGGAAAAAGGAAGGAAAACTAGAAGGGAAATAGGGGGAAAAGGAGGGGATACTTTAAAACGAGGGTATGTGTACCTACTTAGCTTTAATGTTATGGGCTGAACCTCGGCTCCAGAGCTGTAAATGCGAAATATCTTTCATCTCTGAAGGTATAAATTCTTAAGGTTCCTCTATTTTGCTCTCTAGGTTGTGCTGTCTTGCTACTGTCTGGAGATGTAAAAGTGTTTCCTAACGTCTCTGCCAGCCATCCGACTGCTTATTATTTTCCAACTATATCCCAGCGTTCAGGTTTGTCTCATGCTAAACAGTCTCTTCTTGTCTATGTTCTTGAGTTGTAATCCATCATTGTGGATTTTCTTGCGAACTTGTCCTTCCATCTTGTAACTTCTCATTCCGCTATAAAATCTATTTCTGTTATTTGTGTTGAGTATTTATAATCGTTGCTTTTACTGTCTGTTATTTTCAACGTTGTTTTAGCGTTTTATTTATAACAATATTGTTTTATAAGTGTATTTTTATGCCCATGAATGCTGAGTGACCTATGATGTCACAATGGTGCTTAAATGTCGTATAGATTCCATTTCTTTAATCAAGTTTATTTAGCTCGTCACTTTCCACTATGGGTCGTGTAAGGATCATTCTTTCCTATGGGTGTACACTGTTCTCTTTCCTACAGCTGTTTTAGTGTGAATACCATTACCAAGTATAATCTTAAAAGTGTACTATACTCTGATCCATTAATTGTAAATAGGGTGGATAACCTACCACTGGTACACCAGTGGTTGTTTAATAACTGATAACCAACACTGGTACACCAGAGGTTGTTTAATAACTGATAACCAACACTGGTACACCAGAGGTTGTTTAATAACTGGTAACCAATACTGGTACACCAAAGGCTGTTTAATAACTGGTAACCAGCACTGGTACACCAGAGGTTGTTTTAATAACTGGTAACCAGCAATGATACGCCCGTGGCTGCTTAATTACTGATATCCATCAGCGGTACGGCACCAGAGAAAATGTCTTATTTCCTGACTAACAAAACACCTACGGTCTAATGCCATCGTTATTTCCCCACCTTTCATCCTCATTAGTTCTTTTAGTGTTGGACTGGAATGTTTTTTGTGTCGAAATCCTATATGGCCAGTTATTTGGGTCTGGCTCTTTCGGCAATTCACGTTACACTTATGTATATTTCTGCAAACTTTTGTCGTTTTCTGGTCTGGGTCGGTGACTTTTTGTGGAGGTTATAGATGACTGTTACTAATAATTTGGAAAATCCCTTTGTTGTGGTTCCTCCTGCATAGTGCAAATATTCTCATTATTTAAGATGTTCATTTCTTCGTAGCCTAATAAGGCCTGACTTCCCTGTTGACCGCCTAGTCAACCAGGCTGTTTGTGGTGGCGGCTCGCGAAGCTATGTAACCATTACAACCCAAATGATCCAACACCTGGAAAAAGGAAGTTGCCCAACCTTCTGAAAACATGTATCGTCGTTCCGGCAGTATTACTGATATCCGCTGATAATATGTTAAAGAGTCTTGGGTTACGGATGTTTACATTAAGTTTTTCCATGCCTCCTCTTCTTTTCTCTGGTTTTATTGCCAACTTTTTCTTTATATTTCACCTTACAAATTTGTACAGCAGTGTGCAGGTTAGGCTTTCAGGTATCTTACATACAGAGTACCAGAGTTATCTCCTTATTAATTCCAGACAGGCGTTTCCAATATTTTAGATGATTTATTGTTTTGTGACAACTGTATATGACCTTGGAACATTTTTTAGCTGTGCTCTCTCTCCTGCCTCGAAAGGCACTGTGAGCACAGAACAATTATCAAGTCTTGAAAGCAGAAGAATTTGAAAAGTGTCATCACTGCCGTTGCTTCTCTTTGAGAATTTTCTTAATCTACCCTGTCATTTTCCTGGCTTTTACCGAATTTGCCATTTTGGGTTTCCCAAATGACAGATTCCTGTGTCTTTTACCTATTCCTTACGCCCTAATATAAGGTTTGACTGAGTTCTGCAAACTGTGTTCGTTTGACGGTCGTCAGTCGTTCTGTACCTAAGTAGTTAAATTCTTTTTACGATTGAACATTAAACTAATCTCATTTGCTCATAGGAATATTGATAATTCTTCGTAATTTTTCTGTAACTTCTACGGAGGTGATTTTCATTACCGTCTACAAAAAAAAGAGAGAAAGATTCGAAGCTGTGGTTAGTGTTCATGTCAGTCTTCTATGAGGATGAGACACAGTAATGGTGCTAGGACAGTGCCTTCGGATACTGAACTTTTTTTGCGCTGCAGAGACCGGACTTGGTTTTGCTTCCTGCCACTCCTTGTGATTTGTGTGTTTAATATCCATTTCCCTACTTTTCCTGTTATACCTTGTGCCTTCATTTTATGAGCTATTACGCTATAGTCGCATGAATTAATACTAGCTTTGTAAAATCCGTGTCGATTACCTCAGCATATTTTCTCTCCAAGTTAACTTCGTCGTAGTGATCCTAGAGTTGGGATAGGCAAGATCTTCCTGCTCTAAAGTCATTTTGAATTGGGTTGTCTAGATCATGTTCTATAAAGTCAGCAATTTGGTGTATCATCACTCTTTCTGAGGTTTTTATAATATTTGATGTTAGTGCTGCTTGTCTGTTGTTTTTGGCTATTGTTCTGGTGTTCCTTTTATGAAGAGGGAGCTATCTGCCCCTTTTAAGTATTTCACCTGTATCTTATTATCCTCTTACTAATGATGACACGAGTGTAGGTTGTGTGTCATACTGACAACACGAGTGTAGACTGCGTGTCATACTAACAGCACGAGTGTAGACTGCGTGTCATACTGACAGCACAAGTGTAGACTGTGTCATACTGACAGCACGAGTGTAGACTGTGGGTATTTGCATTTATAAATAACTCATTTCAGGAGTCAAGCTCAGACGCTGAATTCGTGGATATGTTGTCTCTTTCCCTTCCGACATCTGAAGGATTAGTGTTAATGCTAGTGTTATTGGCTGCTTTATTAGGTACATCTGTTCACCCCGTTTTTGTAAATATTTAATCAGCCAATCGCGTTGGAGCACCTCAGTGCCTAAAAGCATGCAGACATGGTTAATTAAGAGGTTCAGTTGTTGTTCAGGCCGAACATCAGAATGGGGAAGAAATGTGATTTAAGTGACTTTGACCGTGGAATGATTGTTGGTGCCAGATAGGGTGGTTTCATTATCTCAGAAACTGCTGATTTTTGGGAATTCATGCACAACAGTCTCCAAAGTTTACAAAAATGGTATGAAAAACGCAAAACATCCAGTGAGCGGCAGTCCTGTGGGCGAAAATGCCTTAATAATGAGAGAGGTTGGAGGAGAATAGTCAGACGGATTCAGTATTGACAGAAATGAGACAGTAACTCATATAATCACACGTTACAGCAGTGGTATGCAGAAGAGCTCTGAATGCACAACTCGTCGAACCTTAAAGTGGAAAGGCTACAGCAGCAGAACATAGGCTACATTAGGTACAGGCTCACCAAACTGGACAGTTGAAGACTGAAAAAGTAATTTCTGCTGCTACATGTAGATGGTAGGATCAGAGTTAGCGATGTGGTGAAATGGGAGATTCGCAGCATGAATGTGCAGCCAACAAACATGCAACAATTGCGTGAAGCTATCATGTCAACATGGACCAGAATCTCTAAGAAATGTTTCCAGCGCCTTTTTGAATCCCTGCCGCAAAGAATTCAGGTTGTTCTGGGGGCAAAGGGGGGAGCCTTATCCAGAACTAGAAGGGTGTATTTAAAAAAGTGACCCCTGTGTGTATAGTTTATAGGGTGTTATGAATTTATTAAATAATTTTCTGAATCTTAAACTCTCATCGCGTCGATAGGATCATTGAACATTGATTCATGCTGTTCTTTCAAAATTTCGCTCATTTCTTTCTTGCCCTATATGTTTGTAAATCATTACCTGTAGCAGGGTGTATAGAGCGGGAAGTAAATTCATCTTTGTGTGTGTGTGTGTGTGTGTGTGTGTGTGTGTGTGTGTGTGTGTGTGTGTGTGTGTGTGTGCGAGTGTGTGTGTAAAACTGTAAACGTATGAAATAGGCGGTAAGTAGCTGAAAGCCGTAAAGAGTTTTATGAGGAGGGTGAGGCTCAGGTTAGTGTATATAGGAGAGAGAAAAGTTTGCTAGTAAAAGTTGTCTTTGAATGAAGTGTGTGTAATGTCACCTTGGCAGTAATGTCACCATGGCAGCGATGTTACCATGGCAGCGATGTTACCAAGGTTGGTTCCTATCTTTATAAATGGAATGGTAAACGCTTCGGATGCTAGAATGTTAAGGAGAGGTGTGGTCTCTTAAAAGGTAATAAATCTGCTATAAAGTAATAGTTGTCACAGTTGCTGTTTGCTGATGGCACAGTTTTCTCGGAGATTCAAATAAGCCGAGGAAGTCGGTGAAGGAGTTTGGTAATACATATGTAAAAAAAAATGAAAAGAGGGAACGTGCGGACGTGAGTGAACATGCTACTAGAGAGAGAGAGTCAAGGCAAGTACTTTTTAAGACTTGCGCACTCTTGAAAAGACAGCTAGGGAGCTAGTGAAGGTGTATATATTTTCTTCTGTGAGTCAGTCATAGTGAGGAACTCCAGATGCACTTTAAATATACATATATACAGGATAAGGAAACATGGGGGAAGGGAGAGAGAGGGTACATACTAACTTCTCTCATGTAGGTAACGCCAGTTGTGGCTCACCCACTCACACTCGTCTGAAAATTTTAATGGCTTACGTGTACGTGATTGGTGAAGCAGCTCTCTAATTACGATCTTCCGCACTCACGCAATCTCGATCGCACGCATGCATGCATGCACGCACACACGATGACACGCTCGCACGCACTTACAGACTGATATACGAAGGCATGCACGCACTTGAGCTTACTCAGATAATGTCTAGCAAACGATATGCATTATTCCCTTTAACACTATCACCACACAAGGTTTCTAAGTTCTGTACGTCCCTCATAACTACCACTATCACCACCCAGTAACAACCACTAGTCACACTCGCCACCACCACCATCCTTTAACTTATAGACATGAATACGAAATAACTGCAAATTATTAGCATATTTTTAGTTATAAACGCCACCATCCGTTGAGTTTCTCGCCAGAATTAACCACTAATGAGTAGCTTAAGAGGATGGAAAAACTCTAATGAGCACTTTGGTAATGGAACTGTGTAATTGGAAAAGAAAGTCTCAGCAGTTGTATAAATCCCAGAAGAAAAGACATGCAAAAAAAAAAAGTGTTACGACGTTTCGCTCTGAGTAAAGCTTTATCGTCACTAACTTGATAAAACTCTACACACACAGAAAAGTTTGCTCGACACCTCTGTTGTTTTTTCTTCAGTACTGTCTTCAGTTGGCCTCTGTCTCTGTATGTGTCACATTTTTTCACTTCTCCCTCTTTGCCGCAATTCTTCCCAATATTTATTTCTCCAGATAATGGTCAATATGCAGTTTAGCTGCTCGGATTTCACCTTTGCGATAGATACTTATGTAAATTTTTCAACATTAAGCCGATTATGCAGTAGACATATTTACGTGTTGCACGTGTGGGATTAACAAAAAAGAGGGGTGGAAATAAATGGTATAAAATACCGACACAATGGAAATATAAACACACATGCAGTATAATGTGATCCTTTATTGACAACGTTTCACCCACACAGTGGGCTTTTTCAAGTCACACACAGATCTACCTGGAGTGGAAGGTACGGGAGTATTTATAGTCATGTTCAGAATGTTGAGGTCAGGTGGAGAATGCTGCATCTGATGATCTACCGGGTGGAGTTATAGTCTTGGGTAGCTTGGCAGGGGTATTGGACAAGTTGTGAGTAGACCTTCTGCAGTGTTCTATGTTCTTATGTGGGATAGCGATGAAGAAGTTTCTTGGCGAGTGGTTCAGCTATGTTATAGAAGCCGTTGTTCTGGTTGAAATTGTTGGTTATAGAGATAAACGATGATTCCAGGATTCTTCGGTATTGAGTGTTGTCTTCTGTGGCGATAAGTCTTGAGTTTCTGTAGTTAATTAAATGGTTGTGTGAATTGCGATGTTGTATACAGGCATTCCTTGTATCGTCAGTCCTGGTTACATATTGGTGTTCTGAAATACGTGTTTGGAGGTCTCTTGATGTTTCGCCCACATATAATTTGTTGCAGTCTGTTACAAAAAACGAGATTCTAAAAGCTTAGAGATCTCCAGTGAATACTAGAAAGGACTGCCCTTCTAGCATCCAGCCTGTTACTGGGTTTTCGTAACAAGTAGTCAGTATCATTGTCCAATTATCCATTAGAATTCAGTATTATTCAATAGTGCTTCAGGATTACAACTGGTAGGCTACTAACTAGAGAAATTAAAATTTAATAAATTTATTAATCATTAAGTTGTCTAGAGGTATATTATCAAATTAAATTAATTACAGCAATCAAAATAAAATCAATCTCTCGAGTTCAATATTATTGTGCTGAAAGCACATATCACATTTATAATTCTTAAGTACCGTCTGGTACATTAACATTTAATAAGATATTACAAATATGTACAAGTAAGTGTGTATGTGTGTAAGTGCTCTAAGTAGTTCACTATGTCTCACGACTCGACTAGACTTAAGTGACTGACAAAGTCCTCTAATAAACTAACTTCTTGACCGACTGGCAACCAGAACAGTGTGCTTGAACAATGAAAATAATGCTAAGCCCAATAGCCATATAACAAGCGACTGTGACACAATCAGGATCAAGGAGATAACATAACGACACTAAGTAGGGGCCATCAGCAGATCCTCCACAAAAGTTACAAAACTCCCATACTACTGAATCTAAGTTCAGCATAGGAAAAACCCGACTGTGACAATACACAGAAACCAGTACAAAATTAGGTCAGAAGCTATAGCTAAGGACCTGAGATGTTCAGAGTGTCTAAGCGACACACAACCTCAGTACAACGTCGAAAATCACTAAGTCTATACAATGTTCTGTGAACAGAGTTCTACAGAACTAACAAGAATAATGAGACAGACAATCTGTCCAACCACCAAGCGAGTCTAGAGCAGACTGAATACTTCACGAGAGGTGAGGACACCCCCCCTCGATCACGTGATAGCCCCGTGGACAGCACAGCTCAGAAGCCGGCAGTATAACGAGCGACAAGCGATAATTACAGTAGTTTGACAATCAAGACTTGAACTGAGCACTTAATATGTAACATCCTACCTCACAACATAAGCTACGTCAAATAACAATATAAGGCAATACATTTGCGATTTAGCTGTTATCGCAAATATAAGCAATATAAAATTAAATGAAAAGGTAATATACATTATATATACATAATAATCATTGTAACCCATTCAGGGGTTGCAACACAGTCATTACAAGGGATTATGTATACCCCTGCAGAGGATAGAGGCTTGTCCTGTCTACTACTGGTGATGTCCTTGATGGTCGTGGTTGTGGAGGTAGATACTTGGAATGATGTATTGGAAAAGATGTTGGAAACATGTTTGGCAATGGAGTTGGTGGGGAGGACTATGTATCTCTTCTCGGCAGTGTCTTCTCTGGGTGTGTTGAAGATGTGATGAATGGTTTGAAAAACCATTGTGTTGAAGATGTTTAATGCCCGCCGTCTGCAGTCTCTGATGAAGTGACGAGGATAGTGGAGTTTAGAAAATACTTGTTCAATTATAGTGCATTCTTCCTCAAGGAACTCATTGCTGCAGATTCTGAGTGCACGCAGGAAGAAGCCTATAATTACACCAAGTTTGGTTTTGGTGTCGTGGTGAGAGTAGAAGTGGAGAAGATCGTTTTGGTTGGTGGGTTTTCGATAGACTTTAAAACGAAGTTCGTGGTCAGCTTTGCAGAGCAGAACATCAAGGAAAGAAAGAGTGTTATCGACTTCTTCTTCAAGTGTGAACTGGATTGAAGGCTCGACCTGGTTGAGCTTGTCTTGGAGAGCTTGAACGTTGAAGCGTTTAGGAGTTATGAGGAGAATGTCGTCAACATAACGGAGCCAGGTGACAGACGAAGGAATAATGGTGGAGAAACGTTCGGCTTCTAGATGTTCCATGTATAGGTTCGCCAGGACCGCACTGAGTGGCGAACCCATGGGTAGTCCAAAAGTCTGCTGAAAGAGGTGATTTTCGAAAGAGAAACACGTAAAACCAACACATAGTTCAACAAGGTCGATGAAATCGCTGGCTGGAATAGGAAGATCAAGTGAATCGTCAATTTTCCTGCGCAAGAGATCGATGGCTTGTGTAGTAGGTACTTTGGTGAATAGGGAAGTCACGTCAAGGCTGGATCTGTGTGTGACTTGAAAAAGCCCACTGTGTGGGTGAAACGTTGTCAATAAAGGATCACATTATACTGCATATGCGTTTATATTTCCAAAAAAGAGGGGTGTTTTGGTAACCTAACCTCACCGAACCTAACCTAGCGTAACCTTATATAACCCAACGCAACCGTACCTAGAATTAATTCTAGTAGGTTAGCTTACGAAAATACAGCTAATTTTTTTTCCCCATGGGGCAAAAATATACACGCTTCCATAGCACAACTCAATGTCGGAGAATTTACATATATATATATATATATATATATATATATATATATATATATATATATATATATATATATATATATGTATATATATATATATGTATATATATATATATATATATATATATATATATATATATAATTTATATATATATTTATATATATATATAATTTATATATATAATTTATATATATATATATATATATATATATATATATATAATTTATATATATATATATATATATATATATATATATATATATATATATATATATATATATATATATATATATATATATATAATTTATATATATATATATATATATATATATATATATATATATATATATATATATATATATATATTATATATATATATATATATATATATATATATATATATATATATATATATATATATATTTATATATATATATATATATATATATATATATATATAATTTATATATTATATATATATATATATATATATATATATATAAACATAACGATAAGCTAGCCACAGTATTTATCGCTTTATTTGATTATAATAACGTCAGTATTGGACAAGGTAATATATTTTGTAAACTGTCTTCAGTGTTCCCTCTTCTCTAACCGAAAACGCTCTTCAAATCGTGCCTTGATGAAGGGCTCTTGATCCATGAAACTGGTGCTATAAAGAGAGGTATATAACAACAGGGCATAGGTGCTCTGAGGAAATAAAGAAATTAGAGCTCGAGGAGAGGAGGATAATCACGCTTTTATTGTATAGTCTTGGGTACACCCTCAGTGTGCTGCTGTTATTATTATTATTATTATTATTATTATTATTATTATTATTATTATTGGTAAATCAAAGACAGCAGTCGGGATGTTTATTTTGCGTTTCACACAAAGTGTTTTTTCCCTTGTTAAATTAATAAAGGTTTTATGTGATAAGGTTTTAAACTGTAGACTGATGTATAAAAAAAAAGCAAGAAAGAGGGCGACGATGTTGGAGGTGAAGGAGAGAGGAATGAAGGAGAAGGAGGAAGCTGTGGAGGAGAGGAATGAAGCAGGAAATTGTGGAGGAAAGAGAAATAAAGATGAGGCTGTAGAGGAGAAAAGAATGTAAGAGAATAAGGAGGAGAAAGATGTAAAGAAGAAAGAAGAATAGAGGAGAAAGAGGCTGTGGAGAAGGGAAGAATGGAAGAGAGTTACAGGAAGAAGGAAGGCCTTCAGAAGGAATGGAGGGATATAGAACAGGAAGTAATAGAGAAGGAAGGGAGCGAGGGATGTAAAACTGGAGGCAGTATAGAAAGAAGGGAGGAGGAATATGGAGCAAGAAATAGTAGAGAAAGAAGTAATGGGTAAAGGGAGGGAGGAAGGGAGAGAAAGAGAGCAGGAGTAGAAGAAGTGGAGAAAAGATAGAACATGAAATTTTTCACATTAGAAAAATTAAATATATCACTGTGTTGATTTCCTGTTCTATATAATAGTTACATAGAAGGAGAAAAAATAAAAAGCGGAAGAAACGAGAGAGAAGTGAAGACAAGAAAATGAGAAGGATGGAAAATGAGGAGGAGACGGAGAATGAGAATGAGGAGGAGTAGTGAGAGAGAAGAGGTGCGTGTTGGAGTGTAATAAGCCGGGTGACCACTCATAACAACAGACAATGGTTATGGCTCCAGCACTATGTTAACCATTGAGTGAGAGCAATGGTTGCCACTTGTTAAAATTGATTTTTACGATGGGCCACTTGCCTAGTTATGTTGCCTTTTGCCCCCGACGAGTGGGAAGGAAGGAAGGCAGCCAAACGTCAGAGAAACATGCGTCAGCCTTTGTGCATTATTATTATGATTATATATATATATATATATATATATATATATATATATATATATATATATATATATGTGTGTGTGTGTGTGTGTGTGTGTGTGTGTGTGTGTGTGTGTGTGTGTGTGTGTGTTCCATGGATCCTATATTTAAAGACAAAATACATTGACAAAAATACAGTAGGGAGTAGAGCAACATAGAAAACAACCCAGAGCTACATATCGAATGCTTCGTCCAGCTCCCCGGCTGTGGGTCGCATGCCCAGAATGCTGCAGGCATTTCCCCTCTGAATCGCAACAATGAGTCTCTGAAAAAGGAAGTTGGCTGCCCTGTGGCCCTTGGTTTCTATAATAAATTTTTCACCCAGCTCTTTAAGGAACTTTAGAGCACACTTGCCCCATGCTCCAAGGGTCTCCAACCTTATTGGGATGAAGTTATAGCAAAGGGAGGGGCCTTCACATTTGCGGGTCTTCTGGGTCTCCCAGTGGCTGGCAGCTCCACCCCCTTCAGCTACGGAATGTGGCAAGTAGGTGTCTGCCATTGTGGCGGCACAGGTGTATTCCCAGGCAATCTGCTTACCATTCTTCCAGGGTAGCATAGTGGTTCCATCAGGACGCTTTTGACTTCTGTCAGACCTCTGCAGTTGAGCTGGCCAACGGGCTGTAGCGAGGCTTCTCTTTATGATGTCGTTGACCTCCTTATATCTAGTATACTTCCCTTCTGATGTGTGACACACGAGACCATGAAGTCCGAACTGATCAGTCGTCGCCCTGCCCGTGTTGTTTTAGACCGCCTCATGTTGCGCGAAAATTCACGACACACTAACCCACTGGACCATACAGTCCTACAAGAATCATGCACCCAGCAGTGATTAGAGGACATACGAAGGTGTAGGTGCCTCAGAGCTACTTTCATTCTATTCCACATTTGGTGTACTAGCCTCCACTAGCAATATGTATAGTATTGTAACCACGAACGAGTCGTATTTAATCAATAACAACACTGCCACTAGCTGGGGGATCGAACCCGTGTTGTTTTAGCCCGCCTCATGGTGAGCAAAAATTCACGACGCTCTAACCCACAGGGCCATACAATCCTACAAGAATCACGCACCCAGCAGAGCTAGATGTTGTACTGTGATCCGAGGACATACGGGTTCGATCCCCCAGCTAGTCGCAGTGTTGTTATTGATTAAATACTACCCGTTCGTAGTTACAATACTATATATACTGCTCGTGGAGGCTAGTACACCAAATGTGGAGCAGAATGAAATTAGCTCTGAGACACCCACACAATCGTATGTCCTAGTGATCATACGATGGTGTGATCAGAGAACTTAATTTCCTCAGACGTAAATGCCCTGAATCATCATTAATCGCTGTTGCTAACACAAGCAAAATAAAAGCAGCTTCATTTTCTCTGAAGTATTAGCAAAAATCCTCCTCAAAACAACAAGACCCTACCATCATAGTCTCTGCTGCTAATACTACACAAAAACATAACAGAGGAGGAACACTGAAACAGACCTCAAATCCAACCACTAACATAAATATTTGTCTAACCTATTTTTATGTTACCCAAGTAATAGCTTTTATAACCTTTTACTCATGTGCAAGTTGATTGTTGTACCATATTGTATTACTACTACTACTACAACTAGTATTACTACTACTACTACTACAACTAATATTACTACTACTATTACTACTACCACTAGTGTTACACCTCAATCAAAGCCTATATATACCCTCTGTGTCCATGTTTTGTTTGTAACGGCTTGATAAAGCTCCTGGAGAGCGAAACGTTGCCACAATAAAATGCCACATTAGTTGAACTGGTGTCCTTTTACCTTTCTTTGTGCATTCACCACACCTTTCTTTGTGCATAACTGGCCATTCAGGTTGCCAGGAAGAAGTGAATGTACCGAGGGCTTGACAGTTTAGTCCAAACAGTTCTCGCCTGTTTTTCCGTTCTCTTTGCTCCTTAACTGATGCTTCAGCCTCAAAGCCTCCGTTTCTGTTACTAGTTTGTATGCACCATGTTTTAATTTTCCTAATCTTTACCATCATTGTCATCATCATCATCATTATATTATTGCTAAATTTATTACATCATTATTTTAGTATTTATTAATGTTATTAATTTATTATTTTTATTATTATTATTAAAGATTTTGGCCTCGTGTCTAATATTATCAAGAGAGATTTATATGACTTCAATTAACAATAATTCATTTATTCAGAGATTCTGCATAGTAATGATACTTAAGACTTCACAATGCTAGGCATCATAAACGCATATAATGAATTACGTAACTGTGTGTAAATTAAAAATGGTTTACGTGGTAGAGAGTCGGATTCTTCAGTTCATTCTGACGTTGTCTTTATACTGATGACATCTAGGTATTATTTACTGTATCTTAGCGTGGCTGTGTTGGAGAATGTTAACATTTGCACTGAATCTTATAGCGAATGTTTCCTTGTTCACATTTAAACATTTAGCATGTAATGGCAGCGAAAAACTTGTTCGTTTCTCGTGTTTGGTGTTTAAACTCTCCAGTGGTTTCTTTTTTTTTTCATTCTTGCGTTTTTATTGGATTTTTTTTTATGCCTCTGATCGTCCCGTTACTCTCTAGCCATGTGTTTGGTTTGTCTCGTTGTTTCTATTGTTTTTCTTTTCTGACTTTGTCTGTCTGCTGTGTTATTCTTTCCCCTGTTTGTTACGTCTGTGTAATTTTTTCTTGCCTTACTTTCATTCTCTTATGCATGTGCTGTCATGATTGTCTTTGTTTTTTGTTTGTTGTTCTGCTTGTCTTACATATTATTATTCTCACCTACTTAAGTACACAAATATGCATTTTAATTTCTTCAGTATCTCTGTTATCTTTGTTCACTTGTCTCAAGTCTGTTTCTTTACTCTCGTCATTCTCTTACCTTTTCTATATCTTGTCATTATCTTACCTGTCTCTTGTCTCCCCTTTCTTTGATCTTTGTCTTTTACCCTGCTCTTGCTTTCGACAAGTATTTCTCCCAAGTGCCAGACCAACCAGGCTGTGATGGATATATGGGCCAACAGGCCGCCAGCAGCAACAGCCTGGTTGACCAGAAAAGCACCAAACAAGCCTGGCTGCGGGGGTAGAAAAACTCGAAATTCATCTAAAGGTTACCTGGATACCTGGAGGTTATTCCGGGGATCAACGCCCCGGCGGCCCGGTCCATGACCAGGCCTCCCGATGGATCAGGGCCTGATCAACTAGGCTGTTACTGCTGGCCGCACGCAGTCCAACGTACGAGCCACAGCCCGGCTGATCCGGCACTGACTTTAGGTATCTGTCCAGCTCTCTCTTGAAGGCAGCCAGGGGTTTATTGGCAATTCCCCTAATGCTTGATGGGAGGCTGTTAAACAGTTTTGGGCCCCGGACACTTATGGTGTTTTCCCTTAGTGTACCAATGGCGCCCCTACTTTTTATTGGGGGCATTTTGCATCGCCTGCCCAGTCTTTTACTTTCGTAGGGAGTGATTTCTGTGTGCAGATTTGGGACCATTCCTTCCAAGATTTTCCAAGTGTAGATTATGATATATCTCTCCCTCCTGCGTTCCAACGAGTACAAGTCAAGTGCTTCCAAGCGTTCCCAGTAGTTAAGGTGCTTGACAGAACTTATACGTGCAGTAAAGGATCTCTGTACACTCTCTAGATCTGCGATTTCACCTGCTTTGAATGGAGATGTTAATGTACAGCAGTATTCTAGCCTAGAGAGAACAAGTGATTTGAAAAGGATCATCATGGGCTTGGCATCTCTCGTTTTGAAAGTTCTCATTATCCATCCTATCATTTTCTTTGCACGTGCGATCGTGGCACTGTTGTGATCCTTGAAAGTGAGATCCTCAGACATTACTACTCCCAGGTCCCTTACATTATTTTTCCGCACTATTGTATGGCCGGAGTCAGTAGTATACTCTGTTCTAGTTATTATCTCCTCCAGTTTTCCATAACGGAGTAGTTGGAATTTGTCCTCATTGAACATCATATTGTTTACCGTTGCCCACTGGAAAACTTTGTTTATATCTTCTTGGAGGTTAACCGCGTCCTCAGCAGATGACAGCCTCATGCAGATCCTAGTATCATCCGCAAAGGATGATACGGTGCTGTGGTGTATATCTCTGTTTATGTCTGATATGAGGATAAGGAATAAGATGGGGGCGAGTACTGTGCCTCGTGGAACAGAGCTCTTCACTATGGCAGCCTCCGATTTAACTCTGTTGACCACTACTCTTTGTGCTCGATTTGTTAGGAAGTTGAAGATCCATCTCCCCACTTTCCCAGTTATTCCTTTAGCACGTATTTTATGGGCTATTACGCCATGATCGCATTTGTCAAATGCTTTTGCAAAGTCTGTGTATATTACATCTGCATTCTGATTTTCTTCCAGTGCATCCAAGGCCATGTCCTAGTAATCCAGTAGTTGTGAGAGGCAGGAGCGACCTGCCCTGAACCCATGTTGCCCTGGATTGTGCAGATTTTGGGAATCCAGGTGATTTGCAATCCTGCTTCTTAGCACTCTTTCAAAGATTTTTATGATGTGGGACGTCAGAGCTATTGGTCTATAGTTCTTAGCTAATGCTTTGCTGCCACCTTTATGGAGTGGGGCTATACCCGTTGTTTTAAGTGACTGTGGAATTTCACCCATGTCCAAGCTCCTCCTCCATAGTGTATTTAGGGCACGCGAGAGGGGTTTCTTGCAGTTCTTAATGAAAACAGAGTTCCACGAGTCTGGGCCCGGGGCTGAGTGCATAGGCATGTTGTCAATGGCTTTTTCGAAATCTATCGGAGTTAGGGTAATGTCGGAAATCTGGCATACATTTATGGAGTTTTGAGGCTCATTCATGAAGAAATCATTTGGGTCGTCGATCCTCAGACCGATAAGTGGTTCACTAAACACAGAGTCGTACTGGGATTTCAATATTTCACTCATTTCCTTGTTGTCATCTGTGTAAGTCCCATCCTGTCTGAGTAAGGGCCCGGTACTAGATGTGGTATTTGCCTTGTTTTTGGCATATGAAAAGAAATATTTTGAATTTCTTTCAATTTCACTAATAGCTTTAAGCTCCTCCTGCCTCTCCTGGTTCCTGTAAGAGTCATTTAGCTTAAGTTCGATAGTTTCCACTTCCCTGGTCAGCGCCTCCTTTCGTGTATCAGATATTCTAGCACTCCTGAGGAGCTCAGTGACTCTTCGTCGTCTTCTGTAGAGGGAGCGTCTTTTTCTCTCCAGTTTACTCCTGCTCTTCTTCTTTCTTAGGGGAATATGCCTAGAACATGCTTCGGCTACCAGAAAGTTGATCCTTTCAAGGCACTGGTTTGGATCCATGTCATTTAAGACATCTTCCCAACATGTTTCGTTTAGGACATGGTTTACCTGGTCCCAGTTGATGTTCTTGTTGTTGAAGTTGTATTTTATGAAGACACCTTCACAGGTACATGCAGTCTGCTGATCAGTACCCCTGTGCATGTTCGTCTGGACTTCGATTAGGTTGTGATCGGAATTAGTTGTTTTTGATATTCTTATGTCTCTTATCAGGTCCTCATTATTTGTCAAGTGGGTTTTCTAGTCTTGTTGGCTTCACTATCTGCTGGCTTAAGGTGTGTTTTTCGCAGAGACTTAGTAGCTCATGTGTGTGTGACCTTTCATCTGCACTACCTCCGGGGATTTTTTCAGCTATAACATTATTTGCTACATTCTTCCATTTTGTATGCCTTAGGTTGAAATCACCAAGCAGTAAGATGTTTGGGGATGGAGCTGGAAGGTTTTCCAAACAGTAATCAATTTTCAGTAGCTGTTCCTTGAACTGTTGTGAGGTTGCATCTGGTGGCTTGTATACAACCACAATGACTAGGTTTTGGTTCTCGATCTTTATTGATAGAACTTCAACTACCTCATTTGTGGTGTTCAGCAACTCCGTGCAGATAAGGGACTCTTTGACATACAGGCCAACCCCCCCCCCTTGTTGCCTGTTTTTTCTGTCGCATCTAAAAAGGTTGTAACCACTTATCCATATTTCACTGTCAAAGTGATCTTTTGTGTGAGTCTCTGTGAAGGCTGCAAACATTGCATTAGACTCCTCTAGAAGTCCACTGATGAAAGGTATTTTGTTGGTGGTGGATGGCTTAAAGGCCCTGTATATTAGCAAATATGAACGAGGTTGTATTCTGTGTTTGTTGGGGGGATTTTGTTATTGGCATCAGTAGTTGTAATTCTGGAGGGCCATGGGTGGCCACTGGCTGCGCCTCCAGTCCAACAAGGCTCCAAGGTGGTGGACTATTTTTGTTATTTCCTTCCATTTTCTTTTTTCGTTTCCTGCCACTAAAAAATCACCTGGAGTTGGGTTGTCGTAGCTACTATTGTTTGTCTTGTGGGGTATGTGCCTCCTGGTCCCTTTTAGATGGTATGCAGAGCACTCGATGTTGTAACACTGCTTCTGGAGGACCGAGGAGTGGCACATTTTTGGGTGAAAGAAAGTACAGGAAGAAGAACGACACACTCCTTTAGACAGGAGGTCGCTACATTTTTTGGGATGGTCAAAGTTGTATGTCCCATTTTTTCCCCCTGTTATTCCATGCTTACAGATGCCCCAAGCATAATATTTGCACAAATTCACCTTTGGTTGAGAATTGTTGGGAGGTGTGTTGTCAATTTCTGCAGGTTCTGGGACTGCACTATAATCCTCAGTATCCAAGCCAGGGCCACCCCGTCCTGGATTCCATCTACTTTCCCCAGTAGAGGAAGAAGGAGGAGACTCCTCTCCAACATCTGTACTGTGGGCCACGGTCTTGTGCAATGATGGTTGTATATTTACGGTTTTAGATGGTTGTATATTTACTGTTTTTGTGGTGGTTTTGGTAGTGTCCCTAGGAGAGTCTGGGTATTCACCGCCTTTTTATTTTTCGTTTCTCTCTGATTTTTACATCCCCCTTGTTTCCTTTTTAATTATTTGTTTATTTCTCCATTCTTTTCCTTATCTTGTATTTAGCGTTTCGTTTCTCTTAGTATTCGTCTTCCTATGGTTTCTCTCTCTCTCTCTCCTATTTATATCATTTTCTTTTGTTAGTCCATCCATTATTATTGCTTCTGTAATGGGAGGGAAGGGAAGAGGGGGGTTGCATTACAGAGGGAGACAGGAGGGGGTAGGGAGATGGTATTAACGAGAGGGAGGGAGGGAGGGCAAGGATGAAGTGGACTGCGGGAAAAAAATAAGGATTGATAAATGTGTGCGAAGTAAAAAGACGACAGGAGAGGGAAGTGGTGATTTGTTACATTCATAATCAATACAAATTGTATAAAGAAACTGGCAGGGATTAAAGAGTCTTTGTTTTCGTAGCTTTTTAACCTTAAAGGGAAATGTTAGGGACAGAGAGAGAGAGAGAGAGAGAGAGAGAGAGAGAGAGAGAGAGAGAGAGAGAGAGAGAGAGAGAGAGAGAGAGAGCGAGAATGAAAATGAGGGAATGAATTGATGTATTTAATGTTGGTGAGGGTGGGAACATGGTGACTTAATAAGCACTGACATACTTTCATCTGTTAAACTTGGTTTCTGCCCACCGCCGCATCATGAAAGCAAGGCAGAGCAAGGCAGGGCAAGGCGGGGCAGGCTTGTGGCGGGGCAGGCTGGTGTCCGGGCAGGAACGCAGTGGCAACGCTTCGCTGCTCCGCCAAGTGGTCCTTTTTATCTGAAAAACATCACATCGAGTGTTGGTGAGTTGCTGGCTCGAGGAGAAAGCAATCGAGAGGCATTTACACTGCTGGCAGCGGGGCATGTAGTCAGGGAGGTCAGTAACACGCTGTGTACATTGCGATACTTCAGGAGAATGAATATGTACTCAAGTAAGCAGCACGGTGCGCTCTCTACCCAGTAGCTACATAAAAATTTCTCACCTATTTATGCTTACAGGAGTTGATTCACAGCTCTTGGTCCAGCATCTTCTAGGGTCGTTACTAGGTTCACTCACTCCCTTCTCCAAGATAGTGTTTAAAAACTGGTGCCGTTGGCCAGAACGGTGTATAGAAAACGTCTAAGCAATACTGGATACTCTTAGGTAAACAAAGACACCTAGTATGTGAATATAAATCAGCATGTGGTTTATGACATTTACTGAAAAGACACATCATCCACCAGGAACTTCATAATAATAATGATCTTTATTTCTACATGTACAAGGTATACAGTGAAAATATAAACACACATGCAGTATAATGTGATCCTTTATTGACGACGTTTCGCCCACACAGTGGGCTTTTTCAAGTCACAAGCAGATTTACCTGGGTGGAAGGTACGCGAGTATTTATAGTCAGGTTCAGAATGCTGTGGTCAGGTGGAGAATGTTGCATCTGATGATGTACCGAGTGGGGTTATAGAGTCTAAACTCTTGGGTAGCTTGGAAGGGAGACTGGATAAGTTTGTGAGCAGACTTTCTGCAGTGTTCCTCCATTCCTATGTTCTTATGTGGGATAGCGATGAAGAAGTTTCTTGGCAAGTGGTTCAGCTATGTTATAGAAGGCATTGTTCTGGTTGAAATTGTTGGATATGGAGATAAGTGATGATTCCAGGATTCTTCGGTACTGAGTGTTGTTTTCTGTGGCGATAAGTCTTGAGTTTCTGTAGTTTATTAAATGGTTGTGTGAATTACGGTGTTGTACACAGGCATTTCTTGTATCGTCAGACCTGCTTGCGTATTGGTGTTCTTAAATACGTATTTGGAGGTTTCTTGATGTTTCGACCACGTATAATTTGCTGCAGTCATTACAAGGGATTATGTATACCCCTGCAGAGGATGGAAGCTTGTCCTGTCTATTACTGGTAATGTCCTTGATGGTCGTGGTTGTGGAGGTAGATACTTGGAATGAAGTATTGGGAAAGATGTTGGAAACGTGTTTGGCAATAGAGTTGGTGGGGAGGACTATGTATCTCTTCTCGGCAGTGTCTTTGGGTGTGTTGAAGATGTTTAATGCCCTTCGTCTGCAGTCTCTGACGAAGTGATGAGGATAGTGAATTTTGGAAAATACGTACTTGTTCAATTATAGTGCATTCTTCCTCAAGGAACTCATTGCTGCAGATTCTGAGTGCACGCAGGAAAAAGCCTATAATTACATCACGTTTAGTGCCAAGAAACTTCTTCATCGCTATCCCACATAAGATTTTAGACTCTATAACCCTACCAGGTACATCATCAGATGCAGCATACCTTCCACCCCAGGTAGATCTGTTTGTGACTTGAAAAAGCCCACTGTGTGGGCGAAACGTTGTCAATAAAGGATCACATTATACTGCTTATGTTTATATTTTCATTGTGTCGGTATTTTATACCATTTATCTCCACAAGGTGAAGAATTGAGACACTTATGCAACACATGGGAATCTTTATTGAAGAAACGTTTCGCCACACAGTGGCTTCATCAGTCCAATACAAAGTAGAAATGGGTAAAGAGAGTAGAAGTTTTTAGGTAATCAGTCCCTCAACCTGGAATCGATGTGTTCAATCCATCACTCTTGTAGGAAGTGCAGCACAGGGCCAACCTTTGGACGACGACCTACTTACACTAGTGGCAGGTCCCACTGTGATCCCCGCCTCCTCCTGCTTGGACTCATCTCACCGCAGTATATAAGCCACCTCTCTGGCCCTGTGCTGCAGATGATGCAGCCAAGGCAGCAACAGACTATCCACATGTTGGGATTACTGTCCCAATCAGCCTACGACAGACCAAACTGGTGGCTGCCAGAGCCATGAAACTTATGGGGGAGGTCTTAGGTGATACCCCATCTCAACAGTGGTACCGAGCAGCGACTCAGGGAGAACCCCCTCCATATGATAGAAGCTGGTCCAGAGCGCAGTGTACCGCCATCCATCGGCTTCGTTTGGGCTTTCCCACAGCCAAGATGATTGTAGACAAGGCTGAGGAGATGTGCCAGTACTGTCAGCACGTTGTCCAGCGGCCCCTAACACACTATCTTCTGGAGTGCGAAGTTACTGAGACGCTCCGCAGGCAACTAGGAGTGATATTCCCTCCCGAAGAGGAACCAGAGATGACTGCGGCCACACTAGTGTACCATGGAGTCAACGAACCAGACAAGCTGTTACCTGTGATAACGACATATCCTCCTCCTCGCTAGTGTCCATAGTTAGGAGTACATACGGTGTTGTCGCTTATGAGATGCACCAGTTGAACTGACCAGAAGAGTGCTTGAACAGCATATGTCGCATCATTGTAGAAACCTTTCTCCCTCGGGAGCCAGAGACGGGTCATCGCAAGATTGAGACCCGTGCCAGGACTACGGTCTTGGCGAACATTATACATACATACATAGATACCTGTGCTGCACTTCCTACAAGAGTGATGGACTGAACACATCGATTCCAGGTTGAGGGACTGATTACCTCAAAACTTCTACTCTCCTTACCCATTTCTACTTTGTATTGGACTGATGAAGCCACTGTGTGGCGAAACGTTTCTTCAATAAAGATTCCCATGTGTTGCATAAGTGTCTCAATTCTACAACTTGTCGGTTTTCAAAACCATTCATCACATCTCCACAAGGTATACAGGCCTAGCTGACATCAATGACATACTACAATATAGAAAGCTCCTTGTTTATGCAGAACATTTCGGGCAAATTATGTCAATTTTGTTCCCAGGATGCGACCCACACCAGTCTATTAACACCCAGGTATCTATTTTACTGATAGGTGAACACTGACAACAGGTGCCTTAAGGAAACCCGTCCTAATGTTTCCATCCGTACCGGGGATCGACCCCCGGACCTCAGTGTGTGAGCTGAGTGCGCTAGCAATCGAGCTATGGTGACACCTTTAATCCATACAGGTCCCTGGTGAGTAAAACGTCTCCTCTATATATGACGTAAACCGGATATTGTGACTTGTAAATATACTTGTCTATGTATTTTAACCACTGATAAACAAAGACGACTGGAAACAGAGAAAGCCAGAAGCCAGAGTGGCTGTGAGACAAGGAGTGAATATATGAACGAAAGTGACCGCAAGTAAGACGAGAAATTAACGAATGAGCGAGAGTGACCGCAAGTAAGACGACGAGTAAACGAATGAGCGAGAGTGACCGCAAGTAAGACGACGAGTGAACGAATGAGTGAGAGTGACTTGCGGTCACTCTCGCTCATTCGTTAATTTCTCGTCTTACTTGCGGTCACTTTCGTTCATATATTCACTCCTTGTCTCACAGCCACTCTGGCTTCTGGCTTTCTCTGTTTCCAGTCGTCTTTGTTTATCAGTGGTTAAAATACATAGACAAGTATACTTACAAGTCACAATATCCGCAAGTGAGACGAGGAGTGAATGAATGAGCGAGAGTGACCACAAGTGAGACTAGGAGTGAATAAGTGTTGAACATGTACTTTAGAATGGGAGGGAGCAGGAAGGGGTGACCTACATTACTCAACCTTGCCTCATCGTCTGCTGTCAGACTAACACTTGTTACAGTGTAAAGCATCCCAGGAATTTCAGTTCCCCCCCCCCTCTCTCTCTCTCTCTCTCTCTCGTAATTATCCTGTTTTCCTTAATTTCTTATCTTTTATTGTTCCCCTCTTCCAAATTGTCATTCTCTGTTCACTTACATCCTTTATTCCAATCTCTTTTTTCTTCCTTTTCTCAAATCCCATCATTCTCTCTCTCCGGATCCCCTTGCTATCCACCCTTCCTTTTCCTTATTCCGTTTCCTTACCCTCTCGTCCTCCCCCCTTTCCATCCAGCTTTCCATCCCCATAACCTTCCTATCCCTCCTACCATCGCCCCTTTCCTCCTCTCCGCCATTGATCTGGAGCAGTCTCCACCACCCGCAGCTCAAATAACCACAAACTACTCCAGATATCGCCTGGTTCCCCTCACCCCATCAATAACTACCCCTCAAACATCCTCCTCGAATTCCCTATCCCTACAGCCGCTCCGACGCCTGTGCGTTTCCTCAGTAAAGGAACTCGTTTCACTTAACGCAGAAACACCAGCTAGGAGTATTGACTTGCTATTAATCTGGAGAAAAGATGCTTGAATCCCGAGGGTAGAACTGTTTCGACTATGTCTTCAAGGATTGGTGTTAGAGTGAGGAACGTGGGTGGTATGCTCATGTCACCAGAAGCGGTAGTGAGAGATGAAGACTCGCTCTAATTATTAACCCCCAGGCTGGGCATGGATCGGGCCTCGGGGGCGTTAGCCCCCAGAACACCCTCCAGGTATATTCCGGATATACCTTTATTATGCACCCCGTACCCATCCTGTGGGAGGTAGTCAAAAGATTACAGAGGCACGCATGTCATGGTGTCTCAGTAAGTTACAGTGATGAGGAAATATTCATGAGTTTTTTTGATCTGGTTACAATAGTAACGAACTGACAGGACATACATGAATTCATTCACAAACATTAGTGTTTTTTTTTTAATATTTATATTATTGTAACCGGGTTTGGTTGAATTTAAACTCGCTTAAGTTGACATGAGTCATTTACAAAAGGCAAACTCAGGGTTAGTAACTCAGGATAACCCAATTAAATAAATGTTTCTCGTTTCCTTTAGGGTTCATTAATCCTCTTCTCCAGGATGCAACCCACAGCAGTGGGCTAACACGCAGATTCTCTACTTCTAGGTCAAGAGGAGCAACAGGTGTAAGAAAACACTGCCATCGTTTCCACTCGTCCAAGGATCGTGTTACTTATGTCTCCTGTTTTTAGTTTTATACTGTGTTATGTTGCTATATACTCGCATACCTGTAACATCTGTCGGCTGAAAGCTAGCCCCTCTCAGATGAACTGGTTGACGCCGTCAGCAGAGCCCTAGAAAGATGAGTCCCATCCCTGACATACAGGTTTTGTTTGCTGTTTGCAAAAGAATTTGCTTCAGTTATTGTTCCAGCCGTGCCGCTCACTTCGTAAGAACTTAAAAATGAATCACTGCAGCAGGCCTACTGACCAAGTCCGGGATGTACACCGCGTTAATAAGACACAATATGCAGGTTATGGCCTTTTATTGAGAAGACGTTTTGCCCACCAGGGGGGAAACGTCTCCTCAATAAAATGCCATAAAGGGCATTTTGAGTCTAACATAGGCAGGTTCATCTCACACCCGACCACGCTCACTCATACACCCGACCACGCCCTCTCATACACCCTACCACGCCCACTCATACTCCCGACCACGCCCACTCATACTCCCGACCACGCTCACTCATACACCCGACCACGCTCACTCATACACCCGACCACACCCACTCATACACCCGACCACGCCCACTCATACACCCGACCACGCCCACTCATACACCCGACCACGCCCGCTCATACACCCGACCACGCCCACTCATACACCCGACCACGCCCACTCATACACCCGACCACGCCCGCTCATACACCCGACCACGCCCACTCATACACCCGACCACGCCCACTCATACACCCGACCACGCCCACTCATACACCCGACCACGACCACTCCCGTAACGTACCCGTCCAACCTGTATTTAAAGCTATGTCGACAAATGATATAAAATGACATAAAACACCTTTGTATTTGACTAAAGAAACCTGCTATATAGACCTAACGTTTCTACAACAAAGATATCCAAAGGTTTTACACATGCGTCTTACTATATCTTACTATATCTTACTATATCTTACTATATCTTACTATATCTTACTATATTTAAAGCCAAAGTTCTCTCCTCAGTGAGTCA
The DNA here is from genome assembly GCF_038502225.1 of Cherax quadricarinatus. Lineage (NCBI taxonomy): Eukaryota > Metazoa > Arthropoda > Malacostraca > Decapoda > Parastacidae > Cherax > Cherax quadricarinatus. The sequence goes on from NC_091295.1 coordinate 31,388,777, forward strand.
GTGACCCCCACTACCCATCTAGTGTGTTACTCATCCAGTAACTCGCTCCCTCATTCATCCATTGTGTAGCACCGTCACTCATCCAGTGTCACTCGCACAGTGTCACTGGTCCAGTGTCTTTCGTCCAGTGTCTCTCGTCCAGTGTCTCTTGTCTAGTGTCTCTCGTCTAGTGTCTCTCGCTCGGTAATGCTGTGCGTTGTTAATTCACTCTCTCATCCACTGCGTTACTTATCCAGCTTACTCCACCAGTAACTACCTCCGTCTCACACATCTAATGCGCAGCTCACCCATTCATCCAGTGTGTAATTCATTCAGTGCGTAACACATCCACTCATCCAGAGAGTAACTCACTCCATTACTCATCCAGCGTGAGATCCACGAGTCAAAAATTCCACCCAAGTCCTTTCACCCTCACTACCTCACCCATCATCTCGTCTCACCCTTCACTAATCCACCCATTTTCTTGTTTCCCCTTCAATGCTCCACCCATTTTCTTTTTTCACCCTCATTAATCCACCCATTTTCTTGTTTCACCCTCACTACACCCATTTTCTTGTTTCACCCTCACTACACCCATTTTCTTGTTTCACCCTCACTACACCCATTTTCTTGTTTCACCCTCACTACACCCATTTTCTTGTTTCACCCTCACTATACCCATTTTCTTGTTTCACCCTCACTACACCCATTTTCTTGTTTCATCCTCACTACACCCATTTTCCTGTTTCACCTTCACAAATCCATCCATCATCTTGTTTCACCCTCACTAATCCACCCATCTTTAAATTTCTCCCTCAATAATCCACCCATCTCCTCATCTCGCCCTTCATTAATCCACCCATCTCCTCATCTCACCCTTCACTAATCCACCCATCTTCTTGTTTCACCCCTCACTAATCCACTCATTCACTCATCTCACCCCTCAAACCAGTCACACCTCACCACAACTCACACCATATTCTTGTTCCCATTTCCCCACTCTTCCCCACCATCCCTCCACCTCTCCTACCTCATCACCACTCCTCCCTCACCCTTGACCTCCCTCACCCAATTTCCCCTCACTCCCTCATCCTTCCCAATCCCTTCACCCCGTTTCATCTTCCAGCTGCTTTTCACTTGTTCCTCCCACTACCTTCACCCTCAACCGCTCCCACCTCCCTATTCCTCGCTTGTTCTTTCATTTCCCCTTTTCTGCTTTCTCTCTCTGTGTCTGTCTGTCTGTCGCTCTCTCTCTCTCTCTCTCTCTCTCTCTCTCTCTCTCTCTCTCTCTCTCTCTCTCTCTCTCTCTCCTTTTTACACGGAGTTTTGCATGCTTAGGTTTAGGGTCCCAACTTCATTTACAAGCTAAGAGCTGCTGTTACCTATATCAACTCTCTCTCTGTCTCTCTCTCTCTCTCTCTCTCTCTCTCTCTCTCTCTCTCTCTCTCTCTCTCTCTCTCTCTCTCTCTCTCATAATAACCTTACAATTCATTTTGTCCTGTATGTGGGATAGAATATTCTGAAAGATGGTAAAATACAACGAAACTCTTGAAGCTACAGTAACATAACGGTATTGGTATCCTTTTGTCTACTACAAACAGGAAGACGTGCAGACGAGAAAACTGTTAAGGAGTGATTGTTACAGCACATCAGCACACAGATACGAGCACTATCGCTCATATTACCACCGAAATGATGTGCATCGTCCGGGCTTTTTTGATTATTGTATATATTTTAATGCAGTGATTAAAAAATAATTGTAATCTTAATCACTAATACTAATAGTTTACTATTGGTACTAACGGACGCAGGACATGATTTGCTTTTAATTTGCCGCAGAAATGGCTAGGTATTGAGTACCTCACATTTATCCTGTGGACGGTAGTAGCGCAAGCGCATATGAATACGTAAAAGGTTTAGGAACTAGGTCCTAGACTGATTTTGTTATATGATGTTGATTTGTTTGGGCGAGCTTTGTATTCATTTTGCAAGAGATAAGAGCGACGTACAACACTTCTTGGTTCGTTTCTGTCATGTCTAGAGGCTTGATTACAGTTGCACTTAGACATGTTCTTCTGTCTTTTGCTTGTACGACAAACCCGGCACAATTACTGAGAATTGCCCATGTTCACGGTGTTGCATTTGTACCAAGCATATCTTTATTCTTGAATCTGTATTAATGTTTCGTGATGTGCCTCTCGTGGGACGGTGCCAAAGTTATGATTTATGTAACTTCCTGTGAATGGCTACCGTGGTTATGGCCCTAATTATTTTAGTTGTCTTGTAAGCGACCCCAGTGCTGCCTGATGTGAGTGCTTGGGAGATGGATGATCTGTTTATAAGCTTCACTTATTTCCGTAGTGTTAATAAGATTACCCAGTGTACCTCTGCATTCCTTAACGACATATCCTCGACCTTTCAGATCAGTGGATGTTGCTATCTGTTTGCAGGCATTTCTCTTCTATGTATGACCCTTTGGT
>NC_091295.1:31398735-31428735 GCF_038502225.1 Cherax quadricarinatus
CCCCTACACCTCCACACCAGCACTTCTGCCCCTGCATCTCCACCCCAGCACCTCCACACCAGCACATCTACCCCAGTACCTCCACCCCTGCACCTCCGCACCAGCAACTCCACCCCAGCACCTCCACCCTAGCACCTCCACCCCAGCACCTCCACCCCAGCACCTCCACACCAGCACCTCCACCCCAGCACCTCCACCCCAGCACCTCCCCAGGCGGTTATCAAGTGAAGCATCATCAGTTATCAAGGGTGGCATGCCATTAGCGACATTCCCGGGGTGTTCACACTTTATGAAGGGTAGCACCCCCTTCCCCTAGCACCACCTCCCTATCTCCTTTCCATCCCCTTCCCCTCTTCTTTATACAGCCTCTCTTTCCCCTCTGCACTCCCACCCCTTCCTCTCTCCACCCCTTTCCTTCCCCTCTCCAACCCCCTTTGCTTCCCTTCTCCAACCCCCTTTCCTTCACCTCTCCAACCCCTTCTCTTCCCCTCTCCACTCTTCCCATCATTCCCTCACACTCTCCCACCCTCTGTCTTGTTTAATATCTTACGTTCTTATGCGTATAAAGAAACCAAAATTACGAAATTATTCTTTTGAAAAAATAACTTATTAATTAAAAAAAAAAGTACGGCAGTATTATATAGTGTAATAAATTAACTAACGAGTTAGGTTCTTTGCTTTAATCTATTTCAATGATTTCTAGAAGCATATGTGCAAAATTCTCCTACCAAAATCGGTTCAAAGTCATTGTCATCAACATACCTTCCAGGTAAGTTCCAACAGTTGCTGTTAGAATACATCTGGAAGTTATGTTGACAATAATAACGAACCAAGAAGATTCTGGAGGGACTGGTCCCTAATCTGCACACAGCAATCACTCCATACAAAAGCAAAGGACTTGGCAGGTGATGCAACATACCCCCAGTGAAAAGTAGGAGCGTCACTGGTACACTAAGAGACAACACAGTAAGTGTCTGTTCAACAGCCTCCCACCAGCCATAAGGGAAGTTACCAATAGACCCCTGGTGATCTTCAAGAGGGAGCTAGACAGATACCCAAAGTCAGTGCCAGATTAGCCGGGCTGTGGTTCGTACATTGGACTACGTGCGGCCAGCAGTAACAGCCTGGATGATCAGACCCTGATCCACGCGAGGGCGTTGATCCCCGGAATACCCTCCAGGTAGACTCCAGGCAGGTAGCACGACATACGTGTGTGTGTGTGTGTGTGTGTGTGTGTGTGTGTGTGTGTGTGTGTGTGTGTGTGTGTATGTATATATATATATATATATATATATATATATATATATATATATATATATGCATGCAAAACAACCACTGTGAAAGAGTAGTGAAATTCCAAGCGCTTTTGTGACTACTCACATTATCAAGGAACTATCATAGTTCCTTGACAATGTGAGTAGTGACGAAAGCGCTTGGAATTTCACTACTCTTTCACAGTGGTTGTTTTGCATAATTTAAAATCACCTGTTTACTGTGATATATATATATATATATATATATATATATATATATATATATATATATATATATATATATATATATATATATATATATATATGTCGTGCCGAATATGTAAAACTGGTCAATTAGCAAGAACTCATTTAAAATTAAGTCCTTTCTAAAATTTTCTCTTATGACACACGAAATCGTAATGACAGGATTGCAAACAAACCATACCACGGGCGGGATTTGAACCCGCGGTCAGAGAGCCTCAAAACTCCAGACCGTCTCGTTAGCCACTGGACCAGCTATACTATCTGGACACTATCTGGAGGTTATTCCGGGGATCAACGCCCCCGCGGCCCGGTCCATGACCAGGCCTCCCGATGGATCAGGGCCTGATCAACTAGGCTGTTACTGCTGGCCGCACGCAGTCCAACGTACGAGCCACAGCCCGGCTGATCCGGCACTGACTTTAGGTATCTGTCCAGCTCTCTCTTGAAGGCAGCCAGGGGGTTTATTGGCAATTTCCCTAATGCTTGATGGGAGGCTGTTGAACAGTTTTGGGCCCCGGACACTTATGGTGTTTTCCCTTAGTGTACCAATGGCGCCCTTACTTTTTATTGGGGGCATTTTGCATCGCCTGCCCAGTCTTTTACTTTCGTAGGGAGTGATTTCTGTGTGCAGATTTGGGACCATTCCCTCCAAGATTTTCCAAGTGTAGATTATGATATATCTCTCCCTCCTGCGTTCCAACGAGTACAAGTCAAGTGCTTCCAAGCGTTCCTAGTAGTTAAGGTGCTTGACAGAACTTATACGTGCAGTAAAGGATCTCTGTACACTCTCTAGATCTGCGATTTCACCTGCTTTGAATGGAGATGTTAATGTACAGCAGTATTCCAGCCTAGAGAGAACAAGTGATTTGAAAAGGATCATCATGGGATTGGCATCTCTCGTTTTGAAAGTTCTCATTATCCATCCTATCATTTTCTTTGCACGTGCGATCGTGGCACTGTTGTGATCCTTGAAATTGAGATCCTCAGACATTACTACTCCCAGGTCCCTTACATTATTTTTCCGCTCTATTGTATGGCCGGAGTCAGTAGTATACTCTGTTCTAGTTATTATCTCCTCCAGTTTTCCACAACGGAGTAGTTGGAATTTGTCCTCATTGAACATGATATTGTTTACCGTTGCCCACTGGAAAACTTTGTTTATATCTTCTTGGAGGTTAACCGCGTCCTCAGCAGATGACAGCCTCATGCAGATCCTAGTATCATCCGCAAAGGATGATACGGTGCTGTGGTGTATATCTCTGTCTATGTCTGATATGAGGATAAGGAATAAGATGGGGGCCTTGTGGAACAGAGCTCTTCACTATGGCAGCCTCCGATTTAACTCTGTTGACCACTACTCTTTGTGTTCGATTTGTTAGGAAGTTGAAGATCCATCTCCCCACTTTCCCAGTTATTCCTTTAGCACGTATTTTATGGGCTATTACGCCATGATCGCATTTGTCAAATGCTTTTGCAAAGTCTGTGTATATTACATCTGCATTCTGATTTTCTTCCAGTGCATCCAAGGCCATGTCATAGTGATCCAGTAGTTGTGAGAGGCAGGAGCGACCTGCCCTGAACCCATGTTGCCCTGGATTGTGCAGATTTTGGGAATCCAGGTGATTTGCAATCCTGCTTCTTAGCACTCTTTCAAAGATTTTTATGATGTGGGACGTCAGAGCTATTGGTCTATAGTTCTTAGCTAATGCTTTGCTGCCACCTTTATACAACTAGGTGTATTTCTACACCATAGGAAGGTTAGCATAGACACTACTGTGACCACAAATGCAAGTCATGTTGACGGCTTTGAGGGGACTTGAGCTAGAGTTCGTCACGGCCATGCTAGCGGAAGATTCGTCTGTAAAAACTTGCATTTGTGGACACAGTGGTGCCTATGCTAACCTTCCTATGGTGTAGAAATATACCTAGTTGGACGAATCTTATTGTGGCTAGCTGGTCCAGTGGCTAACGCGACGGTCTGGAGTTTTGAGACTCTGACCGCGGGCTCAAATCCCGCCCGTGGTATGGTTTTTTTTCTTTTATACGTTGAAAGATATATTTTTTCATTAATGTTAATGTGAAATTTTTTAATTTTGCAGCAAAAGAATCTTAGAAAACTTACCTAACCTTATTATAAAAAGAACAGTTTATTTTAACCTAACCCAACTAAATTTATTTTAGATTTGTTTACAATAATTTAATATTAAACAAACACAGTGAAATATAAGTTTTTCGTTAGGTTCAGAATGAGTTTTGGCGAAATTATTGCATACACAAATTTTCGCTTGTCCTATATGGCAAGATGAGCGTTGCTATTTAAACCAAGATCGCAAGTTCTGCCTATTCGGCACGACATATGTATACACACACACACATTGGATACTTTACATTTTACTGCGATACATCATCACACTCTCTCTCCTCTCTTATCCCTACAACTTTCCCCCAACATCTTATTTTTTCATCTGCTACCCCTTTTATCTACACCCTTAACCCCTCTCACTCTATCTCCTCTCCCTGACTTTATCTCCTCTCTCTCAATTTATCCACTCTCCCTCACTTTCTCTTTCCCCCTCACTCTATCCACTCTCCCTCACTTTCTCTTTCCCATCACTCTATCCACTCTCCCTCACTTTCTCTTTCCCCTCACTTTATCCACTCTCCCCCACTTTCTCTTTCCCCTCACTATCCACTTTCCCTCACTTTCTCTTTTCCCTCTATCCACTCTCCTTCACTTTCTCTTTACCCTCACTCTATCCACTCTCCCTCACTTTCTCTTTTCCCTCACTCTACCCACTCTCCCTCACTTTATCTTTCCCCTCACTCTATCCACTCTCCCTAACTTTCTCTTTTCCCTCTATCCACTCTCCCTCACTTTCTCTTTCCCCTCACTCTCTCTTTCCCCTCACTCTGTGCACTCTCCCTCACTCCTTCCCTACCATGCGGAGATTTAGCCAACATTGGCTGCTTGTGTCACATCCACAAACACTGTTGCCGATTATGTGAAGAATCTTTTCCTATTTTTTGCCTTTTACGGTGTGTATTTGAGGCATTTTTGGTGATTCTTGTCTCCAGAGTTTGTAAACCTTGGGTCAGCTGCCCCTGGACCACCAGCACCAGGTGTGACTGTTTTCAAAAGAGTAGGCCTCCCCTGTCCCATCTGTGTGTGTGTGTGTGTGTGTGTGTGTGTGTTTGTGTGTGTGTGTGTTTGTGTGTGTGTGTAATTTGCACGCACTGCAGCCGTTAATTTGATTAGACGTATTTCGCTTAGTTACACACACACACACACACACACACACACACACACACACACACACACACACACACACACACACACACACACACACACACACACACACTAGGCTAGGTGGCCAAAGACTGCAAACCTCGCTCAAGGAGAAAGATCTTGAAGTGAGTATAACACCGAGCATGTCTCCGGAAGCACACATCAACCAGATAACTGCTGCAGCATATGGGCGCCTGGCAAACCTGAGAACAGCGTTCCGATACTTTAGTAAGGAATCGTTCAAAACACTGTACACCGTGTACGTCAGGCCCACACTGGAGTATGCAGCACCTGTTTGGAACCCGCACTTGATCAAGCACGTCAAGAAATTAGAGAAAGTGCAAAGGTTTGCGACAAGGTTAGTTCCTGAGCTAAGGGAAATGTCCTATGAAGAAAGGTTAAGGGAAATATGCCTGACGACACTGGAGGACAGGAGGGTCAGGGGAGACATGATAACGACATATAAAATACTGCGCGGAATAGACAAGGTTGACAAAGGATGTTCCAGGGAGGGGACACAGAAACAAGGGGTCACAATTGGAAGTTGAAGACTCAGATGAGTCAAAGGGATGTTAGGAAGTATTTCTTCAGTCATAGATATGTCAGGCAGTGGAATAGCCTAGAAAGTGACGTAGTGGAGGAAGAAACCATACATAGTTTTAAGACGAGGTTTGATAAAGCTCATGGAGCAGGGAGAGAGAGGACCCAGTAGCAACCAGTGAAGAGACGGGGTCAGGAGCTAAGACTCGACCCCTGCAACCACAAATAGGTGAGCACACACACACACACACACACACACACACACACACACACACACACACACGTACGTAAGAAAGCTTGGGAAGGTGCAGACATTTGCTACCAGGCTAGTCCCCAAGATTAAGGCTGTGAGCTATGAGTAGAGACTCGAAAAACTAAAACTTACAACACTGGAGGAACGAAGGAGCAGAAGAGACATGGTCACAACGTACAAGATAGCATGTATCGACGAAGTGGATATATGAGACCCATACACTGGAACATTAAAACAAATTTAACAACACAATTATCCTGGAGTTACAACAACAATAAAATGGGAGTGAGAGTGGTAGTTGGAGTACACTTAGATAAACAAATTGCAAATGAGCTCATCAAAATCTCATGGCGTTAATAAGGGCTCCTCACGCCGATCGGCTCATAGTGGGGCCCAGGAGCTGGATCTCGACCCACATAATATAGTTGTCAGGAACACCTCGAGGAATTCTCCCATGTGGAGGGATAATTTAAGAAATACCTCCCCGTGATGAGTATATTCCCAGTCTTCGTTGACAGGGATTGTTAATCAGTTTCTCCCTCTCTCCATAGTTACCTGTATGTCACCTGTAGTTGCTTCTAGGGTCTGTCTGTCTGTCTGTCTGTCTGTCTCTCTCTCTCTCTCTCTCTCTCTCTCTCTCTCTCTCTCTCTCTCTCTCTCTCTCTCTCTAACACACACACACACACAAACACACACACACATACACACACACATTCACTCAATCACTTTTTGCTTACTCGTTCAAGCAGTCGGTATACACTGAAAGAGATCGATTCTCGAGCAGTGGAGACGCATAAACCAGTCATATCACAACTGCTGTCCCTTTTCACCTAGCAGTAAACACACACCTGGCTTGACTGTTGTGGGTCAAATACTGCGGGTAATATTTCAAAATGAAAGAAATAATGAAGTCAAATCACCGCAAGATTTGTTGCTGTACTGCTGTAGTTTGTAGGGTGAGAATACTCATCCTGTGCGTAAATTTACTGCATTCTAAGTAGAGCACATGTTAATCCGAACAGTTGATATTACATTAACGATATCAACTGCACCCTTCGCTGTTTTAATATGCAGGCATCACTGCCTCAAGACAACGAGTAAAAATATATAATCGTCCCATTACACACATATACACACAAATTCACAACAGGCCAAGTGTCTTAGCGATAAGTGCCATTAACAAACGGTAACTCACACACACACACACACACACACACACACACACACACACACACACACACACACACACACACACACACACACACACACGAGTTAATTTTTTTTAAGTAGAAGTACAAATTTAGTAGTTTTTAGTTTTTTCTACTATGGATTTTTAACTTGGTATTTTTATGACGCTAGAGTTATTTTCGTGTTTGGCTAAAGTTGCTACTGATGATAGCCATATTTCTAGCACTGCTTTTAGTGTTTGGTGCGTCTAGCAGTTGGTGCTTCTAGAAATGGTAGTACTGTTACTATGTTAATAGTGTTGCTGCTAGCACTACTACTAGCACTACCCAACGTTCCGCTATTATTAAGGTTTTCTTTGGTAATGATGGTGGCGATAAATAAGTTAATTTAGGCACAGGCACACATAAGTACAGTTATACACAGTGTAAATTACTTATGATAACCCAAAATAGTCAGACACACTGAACACAGTGAAAAAATTCCACTGTGGTCCTTGTAAAATTATATTTAAACCTTAAAATTAAAACAACTATCTCAGCTGCGTGAAAATCAGTTACAATGAAAGGAGATATACTAGGAATAAGGTAAACTAAGTTATTTTACATTAACATTAAAGTGAGGATCAGCTTGTAACATGGGGTACAAGAATGTCAGCTATACCTGGAGGTTGCCTGGAGGTTATTCCGGGGATCAACGCCCCCGCGGCCCGGTCAACGACCAGGCCTCCCGATGGATCAGGGCCTGATCAACTAGGCTGTTACTGCTGGCCGCACGCAGTCCGACGTACGAGCCACAGCCCGGCTGATCCGGCACTGACTTTAGGTATCTGTCCAGCTCTCTCTTGAAGGCAGCCAGGGGTTTATTGGCAATTCCCCTAATGCTTGATGGGAGGCTGTTGAACAGTTTTGGGCCCCGGACACTTATGGTGTTTTCTCTTAGTGTACCAATGGCGCCCCTACTTTTTATTGGTGGCATTTCGCATCGCCTGCCCAGTCTTTTACTTTCGTAGGGAGTGATTTCTGTGTGCAGATTTGGGACCATTCCTTCCAAGATTTTCCAAGTGTAGATTATGATATATCTCTCCCTCCTGCGTTCCAACGAGTACAAGTCAAGTGCTTCCAAGCGTTCCCAGTAGTTAAGGTGCTTGACAGAACTTATACGTGCAGTAAAGGATCTCTGTATAAAAGAAATCACTCTCCGTTTCTGTAGCTTCATTCATTAAGTACCTTTTAGTAGTGATGGTGGTGTTAGTTCGTTCGCCAGAAAAAGAACACACAGCGTTCCGCTAAGCGGGTCTTGATCAAATGACCCGCTGACCTAGTGGTATGTGTGGCTAGTGTTTCCTCGTGTGATGGCGGTGACTCTGGGTCCGGCTCATCCGCGGTTCCCCTGACTAATATAGACAGTATTTAATCGCTGTGGTGTTTCCACAGCGACCACAGCCGTGAGGGCCCCGACCCTCCAGGCTGCCTCGCAGCATGTCACCGTCACCACTTCCCCAACACCTCTAGGCCTAAATGAGATTTTTTTTTTTTTTTTGCTGCAGGGTTATGGCCTCCGAGTCAAAGGCTGCCAAAATAACAGCTCGTCTGAGAGCGTCTTAAGTGTCAAATAACTAGACCAGAGCTGGCGTATCCATTGGCAGAGAAATACAGGATGAAGGCAGTGAGGGAAGGAGGGAGGGATAAAAGAAAGGAGGGGTGGAAAAAGAGGGACAGAAGGAAGCAGTAAAGGAGTGACAGTGAGGAGGAGGGAAGTGGAAAAGGAGGAACAGGGAATGGACATTCCCTTTTATGTCATTAATTTTCTTTCTGTCCTTCAACTTTTCTCTTCCCCTCCCCCCTCACCTTATCTCTCTCCTTCACCTCCTCTGTGTAATTCACCTCCTCTCATCTTCACCTTCTTTCTAACCTTCGTATTTTATCCTTCACTGTTTTTTTCTTCACCGTTCTATCCCTCACCTCTCTCTCCATTTTGTCATTAACATGTTACCCTCGCGCTGCAGAGTTAACTTGTTCACATTCGTGCATGACTGCCATGTGACAGGCGACTTAACTTAGTGTTATGAATGAGTGGTCAAGCAAAATGAATGCTTAAATTTATATAATGGAGTTTGTCACCGTGAAATTATGTCAGGAATTGAGGGTTTCGTAATAGTCATGAATAAGGCAATGTACATGTACATATATATATATATATATATATATATATATATATATATATATATATATATATATATATATATATATATATATATATATTATATATATATATATATATATATATATATATATATATATATATATATATATATATATATATATATATGTGTGTGTGTGTGTGTGTGTACAATAGGAAAATGCAATCAACATTATAAAAATTACAAGGCTATCAATACGGCAAATATGTGAGGAATAATAGAAATATGTAATGGGAAATTTTATGAGAATGTACTTAGAAATAACGGTTGGAATATGCCTGATGAGTGGAGAGAATAAAACCCATTGGGTTAAATCCACAAGTATATAAAAGAAGAAAAGGGTTAGTTATACGAATATGTAGGCAGATTTATGATCATCAATACGTGAAGTGTTGTCATATAAAAATATTTCCTCTTTTTTTATCTGCTCTTAGAAAAAAAATCACATCCTAGCAATACCTGTCGAATAACATCCATTGGGTATATCAACTAGGTCTTCCGGGTATACATAAGAATGGAGGTACCTTAAACAGCCTACTGGCCCATACAAGGCAGATCTTTCTCAGAACCAGCCATTCCTACCCACCAGTTTGTCTACCCTTTTCCCAAAGCATAAATACCTCACACCAACTCAGTGTAAAATATGGCTGTTCATCAGATGACAAGCACATACACCCCCCATGCCTTTCCAAACATGACTGACTCACTACCCTGCAATCCTTGCATGCACCCCATTATATTGTCTTTGATCAGCTGAGCACGTGTGCCTGAAACAGAGCCAAGAGGACATAGGCTTGTACACTGGAACCGGGAGTGAGGCAGAGGTACTTAGAATAATATCACAGATGAGTAGAGTCCACTAGTTAAAACATATGATCTAAACAGTTTTATCGCAATGGAGTTAGAGATCCCCCTGTAATAAGATACCTTGGTGTTGCCCGCTACCCAGGTGAAACCCTTCGGTTACCTGGAGGTTACCTGGAGGTTATTCCGGGGATCAACGCCCCCGCGGCCCGGTCCATGACCAGGCCTCCCGATGGATCAGGGCCTGATCAACTAGGCTGTTACTGCTGGCCGCACGCAGTCCAACGTACGAGCCACAGCCCGGCTGATCCGGCACTGACTTTAGGTATCTGTCCAGCTCTCTCTTGAAGGCAGCCAGGGGTTTATTGGCAATTCCCCTAATGCTTGATGGGAGGCTGTTGAACAGTTTTGGGCCCCGGATACTTACAGGTTACACATGTGTCTTATTCATCAACTTCTCGTTATATACCATAAATGATCAAGGTAACAGCCTCCTTGATCAGGCCCTGATCCACCGGGAGGCCTGGTCGTGGACCGAGCCGCGGGGGCGGTGATCCCCAGAATACCCTCCAGGTAGGTCCCAGGACCGAATAAATATGTCCTAGTGTTTGCTCACATATCTTTCTAAACCAATTTGTCGGTATCTGTCTATTACAATTTATAATATACTTGTGCAATACAGAAACACCTCTGTCTTAACAACTGTTGCTAACAACTGTCTAGTATGAGCGACTTTTGCTGATACGCCTCGCTCATCTGTGACGTCATCTCCACGTTGCTACACCTCACTTCTGTTTCTAGTATACAAGTCTGTGTCTTCTTACCTATAAAAGACTGACCATCTCCCAACAGTTCTTCAACGCTGAGGAACTGAAGTAATCAGTTCATCAGATGAAGATTATGTCAGACTCTCTCTTCTGTCTCCAGGATTGCAAATGATCTCTGCATTCGACTGATTAAGCCATGTGACTTGTTCAGGTTGTTAGTATTATATTCCATATATATATGATAGGTATAACCCTAAACGTATTTACCATCAAATTTCGTTTGTTGCGTCCCTTGAAACGATAAAACTTGTCACCTGAAAGCAAAATATTAAAAAGTAACGTCATTAACACGATAATTTAACCCCTGTCACCTAGAGAAAATGGTGTGGTATTGTATTTACAAATATAACCATTCTACCACCATTAGACTTGTGAAAAGACAGGCTGGTATAACAAGTGATGTTACGAACGCTGAAAACTCTAGAAGGTACCACCAGTCACTTCATTGAGACTACAATGGTGGACCAGCTAGACTAAGCAGCTGAAAATTCATAAAAAAATAATTTATACTGATTATTATTTAATATTAATAATATTCCTCAAGAATTGCAAATAATTCTTGAGGAAAATTTTTGTTTTGTCCACGTGCTTTTAAACTACTGAAAAATATTTCGGTATAAAAATTATGATAATGAGATTGTCCAATGTACGGTTGGTGTAAAGTTGGTAGACACTCGTGGACTCTATAAAACAGTTACTCTGGTTTTAGGCAGATCTGGGTTCTCTTTCAGACAGTTGACGTGATGAGGTTAGACAGGTGTGTGTTCCGTCACTGCTCGGCGTCTCTATCCCTTTTGTTGTCTTCACTGTTCACATTCTTTGACAGCTTGTGGTGGCTTGGGTGTTGAGTTTGTCTTAAAATGGTCCTCTTGGAAACAGTCTATCCGCAGCATCATTCCCGTTGGAACCGAATGTTGTGTTATCGACAATAGAGAAGAAAACATATACATGTACTTTGCAGAACGAGTTCCTACTGGAACAACGTTTCGACCTGTTAAGATTTGTGACTTGATGAAAGACACTAACATAGAGCCGTATGTTTTTTTCATCAGTATTATTCCTATTGATCCCCCACACGGTCAGGGACGAAACTACAAATCATATAAAATCTGTAGTGATTAAATTGATATTGTATGTCGGTTCAGGATCAAAATGGTTGGCTTTGGAGCTTGTGTGTTCAGGTATATTAATGTTTGACTACGGACTGGGTGACTCAGATGTGTTCAGTTGATATAATGTGCACGTTCATGCGATCTAGTCAGGTGTCTGTCAAATATTTCAGGCGAATTCAGCAGATTTATTGATCAATGACTACCGTGGCAGATGTACAGCAGCAGGCGTAAATCCTGGTCAGTTCGGTTAGAATTATTATTATTATTATTATTATTATTATTATTATTATTATTATTTATTATTATTATTATTATTATTATTATTATTATTATATTCAGGGAAAGCACTAAACCCATGAAGGTTATATAGTGCTTGGCTGTATAATGTTCTCTTCTTCAAGGACTTAAGTCTCTGAAGGAGAGAACAATAATACTAACTCGACAAGTTCTAAACTACTGTTCATTTTGCATGCAGGTAACTGAATTAAGTTAACTGGCAAGTGGTTGGAATTTGTCACTTGTGTATGCTGTTGAAGGAAATAAAGTAAACTAGTGAAAATTGACTGGAAGAAGCCTTGAATGACCACGCTCCTTACCGAATTATGTCCCTGTACAGCATGTTCTCAGACCACCATTGATAAACGTGCCGGATTGAACGTTTCTAGACGTAACTCGGCCACACTGCTCTTAGACTCGTCGCGACCGTTTGTTTGACCTATTTTCGATTAAATACAAGTTTATATACACTTATGTAACAGACTCTACAGTCACTTAACCTAAGTTAAAATAGAGAAAAATCTTAAGTTTACAGGGAAGGTAAAGAAATTAACGTTGGCAATCGGGTAAGAAAATGAACGTGGCAACATAAAACTCGGTTGCCCGCTGAGATAAAGCAGCTGCCGCCTATAAAGTTATATTTTGGTGTACGAGTTGAGCGTAGTTCTGTAGACAGCCTGTACTGTCTGCACAGACAGCCCATGCTGTCTGCCAGCTTAGTTTAGTTCAGTTCGGTTTAGGGCCAACTGGAACTTAATTGTTCCATGTTCCAGTAAGGGTGTGTCGGACGTATCTTTTTTTGAGATAAATGTTGATAAAGGCAACAGATGTTCATCACGTTTTGTCTACCAAACGTTTCTTCTCCCTCCTTTAAGAACATAAGAACATAAGAAAGAAGGAACACTGCAACAGGTCTACTGACCCATGCGGAGTAGGTCCATGTCCCCCCCCCGGATTAGACCAATGACCCCCCCCCCCGGATTAGCCCTATGACCCACCCAGTCTGATCATCTCCACTCAAGGATGGAGCACTGCACCAGGCCCAGCAGCACAAGCTAGTCAGGTCCAACTCACACCCACCCACACCCACTCATGTATTTATCTAGCCTATTTTTAAAAGTACACAACGTTTTAGCCTGAATAACTGTACTCGGGAGTTTGTTCCACTCATCCACAACTCTATTACCAAACCAGTGCTTTCCTATATCCTTTCTGAATCTGAATTTTTCCAACTTGAAACCATTGCTGCGAGTCCTGTCTTGGCTGGAAATTTTCAGCACGCTATTTACATTCCCTTTATTTATTCCTGTTTTCCATTTATACACCTCGATCATATCCCCCCTAATTCTACGCCTTTCTAGAGAGTGCAGATTCAGGGCCCTCAGTCTATCCTCATAGGGAAGATTTCTGATACATGGGATCATCTTTGTCATCCTCCTCTGTACGTTTTCCAGAGCATTTATATCCATTCTGTAATACGGTGACCAAAACTGAGCAGCATAGTCTAAATGAGGCCTAACCTAGGATATACAGAGTTGAACAACCTGAGGACTTCTATTATTTATACTTCTAGATATGAAGCCAAGAATTCTGTTAGCTTTATTGCGAACACTAATGCACTGTTGTCTTGGTTTTAAATTACTGCTAACCAGAACTCCTAAATCCTTTTCGCAATCAGTAGTATTAAGATCTACATTATTTAGTTTATATGTGGCATGGTTATTTACCTGCCCAACATTTAGAACTGCATCTGCTACTTCTCCGACCATTGCATCAGTCTATTCAAATCATCCTGGAGTGCTCTAGTGTCCTCAGAATGAATTGGATGGCCTATTTTGGGGTCATCAGCAAATTTGCTTATGTCGCTATTTATTCCCTCATCTATGTCGTTAATGTAAATTGTGAACAACAACGGGCCCAACACCGACCCGAGGAACACCGCTTGTGACGTGCCCCCATTCTGATTTCTCCCCATTTATGCAAACTCTCTGCTGTCTATTTGTCAGCCATGCCTCTACCCAGGAAAAAATTTCTCCTCCTATTCCGTGTGCCTTAAGTTTCCTCAATAGCCTCTGGTGTGGAACTCTATCGAAAGCCTTACTGAAGTCCATATACACAATATCATATTCATTACCATGATCTACCTCCTCAAACACCTTAGTGAAAAAAGTTAGTAAATTCGTAAGACAGAAACGCCCCTTTGTAAAACCATGTTGAGATTCATTAATCAATCTGTGCCTGTCAAGATGGCTACGAATTGCTTCGGCAATTATTGATTCCATAAATTTTCCCACTATGGAGGTATGGCTTATTGGTCTATAGTTCGAAGCCAAGGACCTGTCACCTGCCTTGTAAATAGGTATTACTTTTGCCATTTTCCACTTATCAGGCACTGTGCCAGTTTGTAGTGATATGATAAAAAGATTAGCCAAAGGTATGCTAAGTTCCTCTTTACATTCCTTTAACACCCTTGCAAGCAGTTCATCAGGGCCTGGGGATTTGTTAGGTTTTAGTTTCTCTATTTGTATGAGGACCATGTCACAAGTTACCACAATCATACATAGTTTATTATCATCCTGTTCTACATAATCTATTATTTCAGGAATATCGCTAGTATTTTCCTGGGTGAAAACTGAGAGGAAGTAGGTATTTAGAATTTCACACATATCCTAATCATTGTCAGTGATCTGACCAGAGTTACTCTTAAGTGGGCAAATCTTGTCCTTAATCTTACTTCTGTATACCTGAAAGAACCCTTTAGGGTTAATCTTTGAATCCCTTGCGACCTTAGCCTCATAATCTCTTTTTGCTTTTCTTATTCCTTTCTCTATTTCTCTCTTTAATTGAATATATTGATTTCTTAACTGCCCATCCCCTCTTTTGATACGCCTATATATGCCTCTCTTTTGACCAGTTAGATGTTTTATTCTATTGTTCATCCATTTGGGATCATTTTTGTTAGATCTAATTTCCTTACTCGGTACAAAAGTTGTCTGGGCAGCTAGAACTATGCTCTGAAAAACGTCATATTGGCAACCAAGATCACCTACCTGACCCATAGTCAGGACATCCCAATTTAGCCCACCCAGGTAATTTTTCAGTCCCATGAAGTCGGCCAAGCGAAAATCTGGGACAGAGATTTGATTGCAGTTATCTGGGTAATTCCATGATATATTAAAACTAAGTGATTTGTGATCACTTTCCCCAAGCTCATCATTAACCTCAAGATTATTAATTAGTGAATCTTTGTTGGCAAGAACCAAATCAAGCAGATTGTTTCCTCTAGTTGGTTCTGTCACAACCTGTTCTAAAAAGCAATCCTGAACAGTATCAAGAAAGTCACTAGACTCAAGATTTCCTGTCATATTGTTCCAATCAATTTGTCTAAAGTTAAAATCTTCCATTATAACAACATTTTCATATCTGGATGCCTTATGAATTTCGTCCCATAACAGCTTATTGCCCTCCCTATCAAGGTTTGGGGGCCTATAAATCACACCCAAAATTAATTTGTCATGTCCCTCGAGAAACTGTAGCCAAACAGATTCTGTGTTCGATGTCTCTAATCTTATACATGTCTAAGACAATTTAAATTTTCTCTGACATACATCGCCACCCCACCACCCTTCCTGTTGACCCTGTCAGTGCGGAATAATTTATAACCCTGTATGTTGCATTCAGAAGGCATTTCTCTATCTTTCAGGTTGAACCAGGTCTCTGTTATACCAATAATATCTATATTACCTACATTTGCAAGTAATCTTAGCTCATCTATCTTATTTCTAAGACTCCTACTATTTGTATAGTAAACTTTAAGGGAGCTAGTCACTCGTTGCCCTCTACTATCCCTCTTTGTTTGTTGATCAATTGATTTGCCATTACTAACAACTTTATTTTGAATATTGTGTTTTAAACATATCCCTGAGGTATCTCGGTAATAACTGCTGTTATTAACCCTAATGCTGCAGCCTGATTGTTTCCCACAAACACCCATACCTCTATAATCTATCAGTTTAAATTCCTAGACAAGTCATCAATTACCTTCTCAATTGAATTGGCTAATGCAACCACTCCATCCCCAGAGAGATGAACCCCATCCCTTGCATACATATCACGTTTGTCAAAGAATAGGTCCCAGTTATCAATGAATGGGATTGCAAGTTCCTTGCAGTACCTGTCTAGCCAGCAATTTATACCAATTGCCCTAGACATCCATTCATTGCCCACTCCCTTTCTAGGCAAGATGCTACATATGACTGGGATCCCTCCCTTAGACTTAACTGCTTCTATGGCTGACCTGTACTTATCCAGCAGCTCCTCTCTCCTGCCCTTCCCAATGTCATTACCCCCAGCACTAAGACAGATAATGGGCTTGTTCCCATTACCTGCCATAATATTATCCAACCTGCTGACTATGTCACCAACACCAGCTCCAGGAAGGCACACTCTCTGTCTGACCTTTCTGTCTGTTACAAAATGCACGGTCCATATATCTTACCTGAGAATCGCCTACTATTGAAATATTCTTACCTTGATTAGCAGGGGAATCAGTGGTACCTTCAACCTCACTAACCACTGAAGTACACTCGTCTTGGAGAACAGAGAATCGATTTCCTACCTTCACATCTTCTCTATTAACTCTCATCTTCCTTGTTCCTGAACTGTGAACCACTTGCCACTTAGAGTGGCTGCCACTATCACTGCTGGCGACCATTCCTTCCTTACCAGCTAAATCCTTCTCACACTCGCTCCCAAACTCATCTATGCGAAGCTTCAGCTTCCTATTTTCCTCCTGAAGAAGTAGAATCTCCTTCTTCAACACTTGAACCTGAGATTCTAAAACACTACAACAAGCCATGGTGCTTGGTAACAGCCCACGATAACTCCCAAGAGCTTAGGCAGGTAGGACCGCAGGTGGCCACTGACCTTCATTTTCCCAGCAGGAACATAATCTCTGGAGCTTTAATAGTTACTGAACTCATAATGGAGTACTTGACTGGCCTCATGAGCCTACTGAAGTTTCCCAGCTCTGGTTGACAGATTTCTTTGCTTCTTGAAGGCATGGCAGGGGATGTGGCAGGGTAAACAGCTTTTGTTCCCACCATGTAAGTTATATACCGATGGGAAGCAGCACACTACGGGTGATTTTGTTAAAAAAAAAAAATCCTCTTCACCGTCATAGTCACTCTCTCCATCGCCACTACCACCACCACCCTCCCCAACCTCCCTTCCCCACCGTTACTAACTCCCTCACCACACCACAACCTCGGTAACGCCACACTACCGCTGCCTCCCTCCTCCTCCACCCCTATAACAGCCACCTCCCGAGCTCACCATAACCCATTCAATTCAATTCAATTCAATTCAAGTTTATTCTCTATAAGGGTTACAATGTGGGGTTTACAGGTTTTGGGTATTGTGTGGTTTACATGTTATAAAATACTAATTACAGAGGGGGCCACTAGGACAACTAGCATGGCTAGGCATTTCGAGCAGACTTAGATTAATTCTTAACATTAAATCCTTACAGATTATGGTATTAAGGCTAAGTGACTACATCATAATTTGTGAGTTTAGCAATGTGAATGCTTTTGTTTTGGCACAATACAAGGTGTGTATATTGGAGTATCATAGGCAAACTTATGACTAGTTAGGATTTATTATTTTAAGATTAAGATTAGTATTTCTGGGTTTATAGTCAGTGGGTGAGTGAGTGTAATTGTGAACCACCAGGTGGTTATCATGTAGTCAGTTGTCGGGGTGGATCAGGGAGATAAGATGTTTTCTAACTGTAGTTTTGAAAGTGATGAATGTGTCTGCAGTTCTAGAGTTTTCAGGTAGGGTGTTCCAGATTTTAGGTCCTTTGAAATACACTGAATTTTTGTAAAGGTTTAGTCGAACACGGGGAATGTCATAGAGATGTTTGTGTCTGGTGTTATGCCTGTGGATCTTGTCACAACTATCAAGAAAGCGTTTTAGGTCAAGGTTAATATTGGAATTTAAGGTCCTGTAGATATAGATTGCACAGTAGTAAGTGTGGATGTTCTGAACAGGGAGTAAGTTTAGATCTATGAAGAGTTGGGGGGGGGTGTTGCCAGGGATGGGATTTAGTGATTATTCTTACTGCGGCTTTTTGTTGGGTTATTATTGGTTTTAGGTGTGTTGCTGCAGTTGAACCCCAAGCACAGATAGCATAGGTGAGGTATGGATATATAAGTGAATGGTATAGTGTGAGAAGGGCAGTTTGCGGCAAGTAGTATCGTATCTTGGAGAGGATCGCCACCGTTTTGGATACTTTTTTTGTTATGTGTTGGATATGGGTGCTGAAATTTATGTTGTTGTCGAGGTATAGGCCATGGAATTTGCCCTCATTATGTCTGGAAATTAGAGTGTTGTCGATCTTAATGTTAAGTTGCGCAACACCTGCTCTGCTACCAAACATAATATAGTAGGTTTTGCCAGTGTTAAGTGTAAGTTTATTGGCTGTCATCCAAGTCGATATTTTGAGCAGCTCCTCGTTAACAATGGTGTTGAGGGTGGCAAGATTAGGGTGGGAGATGACATAAGTAGTGTCGTCAGCAAAGAGAATGGGTTTCAGGTGCTGGGGTATGTTTGGAAGATAATTGATGTAAATGAGGAAGAGCAGGGGTCCAAGGACACTTCCCTGCGGAACTCCAGTATCAAGTGGCCGTATTGATGAGGCTGTGTCTTTAATGGTGACATACTGATACCTATTAGAAAGGTGGGATTTGAAATATGCAAGCGCATGGCCTCTTATACCATAGTGGTCAAGTTTGTGGAGTAGGATGCCGTGGTCTACTGTGTCAAACGCTTTTCTTAGGTCAATAAAAATTCCTAGCAGATATTCCTTATTTTCCAATGCTGTGTAAAGCAGGTCTAGCATTTTTATAATTGCATCATTAGTGCTTTTATTTTTCCTGAATCCAGATTGGCAGGGGTTGAGTATGTTTTGTGACGTTATAAATGAATATAGTCTCATGTGCACGAGTTTCTCGAAGATTTTGGATAGCAATGGTAAGTTTGATATTGGCCTATAGTTGTTTACGTCTGTAGGGTCACCACCTTTATGTATTGGTGTAACCTTTGCTGTCTTGAGTAGTGTCGGGAAAGTGCTAATTTCTAGTGACTTGTTAAAAAGTAATGTAATAGCATGCGAAAGGACATGGGCCGCTCGCTTGTACAATAATGGTGGGACGTGAGACAGATTCCCAGAGTTATTTTTAAGTGACTTTATGATCGCGGTGACTCCATGGGCTCAGTTGGTACAAGATAGAAGGAATTTGGGAAATTCCCATCTAGGTAGTCCCCGGCACGAGCATTGATACGTGGGATTTTACTGGCGAGATTAGATCCTATGTTTGAGAAGAAGTCGTTTATCTTGTTAGCTGTATCACTGGGATGCAGTAGTGTTTCATGAAGTTTAGTTAGAACAATATTCTTGGTTTTTTTCAGTTTGTGGGTCCCCAGAATCTGGTAAAATGTTTTCCAGGTATTTTTTATATCTCCTCTTGTGTCAGTGAATCTGCTGGAGGAGTACAGTTGTTTGGGTTTCTTTATTAATTTGGTGAGAACTGTTGAATATTTTTTAAGAATATCTTTGTGTATTAAGCCCTGTCTATATTGCTTTTCATATTGGCGTTTCTTATCAATGGATTTCAGAATGCTGCTGGTTAGCCATGGGCAACCAAGCCGTTTATTCGTGATCTGTTTCGTTTTTATAGGACAATGTTTGTTGTATAGTCTAAGTATTTTGTTAAGAAAAATGTCTGTCCAATCGTCAATACCATTGGCATTGGAGAATTCTGTAGGCCAGTCAACAGTCTCTAGGTCTGCTGTGAAATTCCTTATTGAGGCCTCGTCATGGAGTCTAAATGAAGCTTTGTTGTATTCGAGTGGTGGTTTACTAACGTTTGTTAAGAGGAAGGTTGGGTAGTGGTCAGTAGTGCTGTGATTATCCCTGATTTAAGGGGGGCTAGTATATTGGTCCATATGTGGTCTATTATGGTTGCACTTGTCTCAGTCAGCCTGGTTGGTTTAGTTATTGTTGGTATGAGAAGTGTGTTGTTCATATTGTTGATGAAATCAGTTACAGTCTGATCATCTGGTAGGCCAAGGTTGATATTGAAGTCTCCAGCTAAGAGGAGGTGGTGCTTGTTCATTTGTCTGTTTCTTATTAGTGACTTTAGATTCTCACTGAAGTTTGGGATGTTTGTGTGGGGTATCCAGTATATGGCACCGATTGTTATAGGCGTCTTGAGGTTTTTTACAGTAAAATTAGCAAAAATGTATTCCCCATATTCATCACTAAAGCAATTGGTGCTAATACAAGATAATTGGTTAGAGTAATAGATTTCAGTACCACCCCCAACATGGTATGGTCTGCCGTTGTGGATTGCTGTGTATCCTGGTAGTGTGTGGATATCAATTGTGTCCTGCTTAAGTCAGATCTCAGTAAGAATAATGCAGGAGAAGGGTGTCTTTAGTGACTCAAGGAGTGCCAGGAGGTCATCATAGTGTTTACTTAAGGATCTGATGTTGTAGTTAAGAACTGATAGACTTTGAGCAGTGTTCAGGATAGTGCTGGCTTGTGATGCTGTGTAATAAAGGCAGTTACTTTCCAATAAGTTTTGATTGTGTGTTAGATTATGGAGGTTTAGATCAGGGTCAACGTGATCATTCATCTTTTAGGTTTAAATAGTGGTTGTTTATATCCTGTATTATGTGGTGAGTTCTAATACTGATTTCTGTAGTGGTGGGAGGTTTGGATAAGTATACCGCTAAAGCACTTTGGTCATATAGAGTATAGTCACTAATAAACATAATGAAATTGATATTGTCTATGTGTTGTGCTAGAATGAGCTAAAGTACAACTAGGTATAAACTAATACTATAAAAAACAAATTACAAGTGGCACCAGACTCACTCTTGTAATTGCACTAAGGTCTAATATAATGAATTTAGTGTTGTCTATGTATTGAGCTAGAATGAGCTAAAGTACAACTAGGTATAAACTTATAATATAAAAATACAAATTAAAATGGTACTTGTAATTGCACTAGGGTCTGATATAGGTTGTTAACAAGAACAAGAGTATAACTAGATTTAAATTGACAAAATAAAATTCACAAATTAAAGTACCAAAAGAATAATAAGTAAAAAATAACAATGGCAATGACTTGGTTATAATATGATAGTAAGATGGTAGACAGGTACACAGGTACACAGGTAGACAGGTACACAGGTACAAAGGATAATATAAAGGTTGGAGTTGAATATACAAACTTGAAAATTTGGCAACAAAATGTTATGAAAAGTATAAAATAATGATTAATGTACAAAAGTAAAATTGACTGGTAGTAAATATGGTGTTTAATAAAATTTTAGTAAGTAATAATGATTACAAAAAAAAGATTAATTAGCAAAAAAAAAAGTGAAAAAGTAATTTTTATTTCAAGTATTAAATTTTAAGAACAGTTATTTGGATTCAATATTGCACTGGTAGTTATACTAGAGGTTATTTGGCAGTACAAGGTATTTAAGAGTACTCTAAGATAGTAAATGTGGTATTAAAACAGGTTATGGTAATTAGACAAGTAATGGTAATTAAATAATGTCAAAAATGTTAAAAGTAAATTGTACTGATAGTAAAAATGGTAATTAATTATTAATTTTAGTAAGTAATATCAATTAATAGTATTTAAAAAAATATGAGGTAGTAATATGGACAGAGAAAGTATCAATTCAGCTAATGTTTAAGCAAACAATAGTAAATAAGAAAATTACATAAGGTGACTTATGCTTACTAGTAAAATCACATAATGAGGTAGTTGATTATTTAATTACTAAGAGATTGTGCTATGAAATTTGAACAATAATGGAGCAAAACATACACTACACTACGTAGGCTTTTAGGTTGGACATTGTTTAGTTATTCTCTGTAAGATTAGTATCCCTGAGAAACCGTGATAGATCATTCTCGTTCGTGATTGTGTACAGTTTAACTACATTCGTTTTTCTAACTAGAATTTTCCCATCCAGTGTGAAGCATTGGTGTATTGTGCCGTTATTCTCCCGCTTAAGTTTTCTGACTCTATACAGGAGGTTCTGACGTTTTTTGGTAAGACACTCGTTTATGTATACCTCTTTCTTTACTTAATAGATGCAATTATTAAGTCTTTTTTCCTGTCATGTGAGTGGAATCTAAGCATAACACTTTTTCTACCATGGGATCCTAGTAACCTGGTTTCCTTTATTTCTGACTCTGGTACTGTAACTTTTGTTTGGTTCTTTATGATCTGGATAGTAATTTCTTTACTGTTCGTTTGGTTCATATCACTGGGAAAAAGTGGACTGTTAACTATTACTGCGTCTAACAGTTTATCTTGCTCAGTTTTATCTTCTTGGAGAGCAAAGTAGTCACTGAACTGGTTATCTAAGTTGTTCTTCCTCCACCACTATCACCAACACTCCGCAAGCAGCCACAAGCAGCCAGCACCATATAACCATCACCACCACCACCACCACCACCACCACCACCACCGCTACCATCACCACCATCACCACCATCATCACCACCAGGCAAGAGGACTGCCACAGTAACAACAATAAAGGCGCCAATGACATGTTACTCTCCGTGACCGACAATCCCCATTTGATCTAAAGGTCATTGTGTTATTATTGAATTAAGTAATTATTCAAAATCTACACATGGCGTCTGGACCCAATTATCTCCATTCTCAAACTGGTGTATATAAATAAAAATGCGATTTGTCAATTTACCGCCATCGAAGGTGGTAAACTAGCTGGCCAAAATCACCTAAAATAAAAAAAATGTAAGAAAGTCGTGGGTTTCGTAAATCCTTTGATGACTTGCGGCAGAAAAAAGGTAAACACTGTCTCAGGGAGAATTAAGGAAGACTTCTCTGTCTGCAATTTACTTCACAGTCCAAACTGTCACAAATCCTCGAGTTCCGTTGACATGCTACATTCAGCCATCCCTCATATGCACGTCACACTGACATGATTGTCATTGTGGCCGCCTGATGGGAGGGGAGCAGGCAACGAGGGGAGAGAGAGGAGAGGGGAGGGAAGGAGGGGAAATAGAATACGTCTGTGCAAAGGAGAGAGGAAGGGTGATAGATAAAAAGGGTTGTTTACAACTGACGTACTAACTTTAATAATGGAGAAAAGATATACTTAGAGAATAAGCTTTTATTTGGGAGCAACGTCTCGCTCTGTCAAAGCTTTAAGTCATAAAGACTTAAGAAAACTTTTACAGAGCTAAATGTTACAACAGTATAATTTACCACTTGATGGGCGAGGGTTACAGGAGGATCATTTACCACGTGATGGATACAGTAGGATAATCTACCACGTGATGGATAAAGGAGGATCATCTACCACGTGATGGATAAAGGAGGACCATCTACCATGTGATGGATAAAGGAGGACCATCTACCATGTGATGGATACAGGAGGATCATCTACCATGTGATGGATAAAGGAGGACCATCTACCATGTGATGGATAAAGGAGGACCATCTACCATGTGATGGATACAGGAGGATCATCTACCATGTGATGGATACAGGAGGATCATCTACCATGTGATGGATACAGGAGGATCATCTACCATGTGATGGATACAGGAGGATCATCTACCATGTGATGGATACAGGAGGATCATCTACCACGTGATGGATACAGGAGGATCATCTACCATGTGATGGATACAGGAGGATCATCTACCATGTGATGGATACAGGAGGATCATCTACCATGTGATGGATACAGGAGGATCATCTACCATGTGATGGATACAGGAGGATCATCTACCATGTGATGGATACAGGAGGATCATCTACCATGTGATGGATACAGGAGGATCATCTACCATGTGATGGATACAGGAGGATCATCTACCATGTGATGGATACAGGAGGATCATCTACCATGTGATGGATACAGGAGGATCATCTACCATGTGATGGATACAGGAGGATCATCTACCATGTGATGGATACAGGAGGATCATCTACCATGTGATGGATACAGGAGGATCATCTACCACGTGATGGATACAGGAGGATCATCTACCATGTGATGGATACAGGAGGATCATCTACCATGTGATGGATACAGGAGGATCATCTACCACGTGATGGATACAGGAGGATCATCTACCATGTGATGGATACAGGAGGATCATCTACCATGTGATGGATACAGGAGGATCATCTACCATGTGATGGATACAGGAGGATCATCTACCATGTGATGGATACAGGAGGATCATCTACCATGTGATGGATACAGGAGGATCATCTACCATGTGATGGATACAGGAGGATCATCTACCACGTGATGGATACAGGAGGATCATCTACCATGTGATGGATACAGGAGGATCATCTACCACGTGATGGATACAGGAGGATCATCTACCACGTGATGGATACAGGATGATCATCTACCATGTGATGGATACAGGAGGATCATCTACCACGTGATGGATACAGGATGATCATCTACCATGTGATGGATACAGGAGGATCATCTACCATGTGATGGATACAGGAGGATCATCTACCATGTGATGGATACAGGAGGATCATCTACCATGTGATGGATACAGGAGGATCATCTACCATGTGATGGATACAGGAGGATCATCTACCATGTGATGGATACAGGAGGATCATCTACCATGTGATGGATACAGGAGGATCATCTACCATGTGATGGATACAGGAGGATCATCTACCATGTGATGGATACAGGAGGATCATCTACCATGTGATGGATACAGGAGGATCATCTACCACGTGATGGATACAGGAGGATCATCTACCATGTGATGGATACAGGAGGATCATCTACCATGTGATGGATACAGGAGGATCATCTACCATGTGATGGATACAGGAGGATCATCTACCATGTGATGGATACAGGAGGATCATCTACCAAGTGATGGATACAGGAGGATCATCTACCATGTGATGGATACAGGAGGATCATCTACCATGTGATGGATACAGGAGGATCATCTACCATGTGATGGATACAGGAGGATCATCTACCACGTGATGGATACAGGAGGATCATCTACCATGTGATGGATACAGGAGGATCATCTACCATGTGATGGATACAGGAGGATCATCTACCATGTGATGGATAAAGGAGGACCATCTACCATGTGATGGATACAGGAGGATCATCTACCATGTGATGGATACAGGAGGATCATCTACCATGTGATGGATACAGGAGGATCATCTACCATGTGATGGATACAGGAGGATCATCTACCATGTGATGGATACAGGAGGATCATCTACCACGTGATGGATACAGGAGGATCATCTACCATGTGATGGATACAGGAGGATCATCTACCATGTGATGGATACAGGAGGATCATCTACCATGTGATGGATACAGGAGGATCATCTACCATGTGATGGATACAGGAGGATCATTTGCCACGTGATGGATACAGGAGGATCATTTGCCACGTGATGGATAAAGGAGGATCATCTACCACGTGATGGATACAGGAGGATCATTTACCACGTGATGGATAAAGGAGGATCATCTACCACGTGATGGATACAGGAGGATCATCTACCATGTGATGGATACAAGAGGATCATCTACCACGTGATGGATACAGGAGGATCATCTACCATGTGATGGATACAGAAGGATCATCTACCATGTGATGGATACAGGAGGATCATCTACCATGTGATGGATACGGGAGGATCATCTACCTCGTGATGGATACAGGAGGATCATCTACCATGTGATGGATACAGGAGGATCATCTACCACGTGATGGATAAAGGAGGATCATCTACCACGTGATGGATAAAGGAGGATCATCTACCACGTGATGGATACAGGAGGATCATCTACCATGTGATGGATACAGGAGGATCATCTACCACGTGATGGATAAAGGAGGATCATCTACCACGTGATGGATACAGGAGGATCATCTACCATGTGATGGATACAGGAGGATCATCTACCATGTGATGGATACAGGAGGATCATCTACCATGTGATGGATACGGGAGGATCATCTACCTCGTGATGGATACAGGAGGATCATTTACCACGTGATGGATAAAGGAGGATCATCTACCACGTGATGGATACAGGAGGATCATCTACCATGTGATGGATACAGGAGGATCATCTACCATGTGATGGATACAGGAGGATCATCTACCACGTGATGGATACAGGATTATCATCTACCATGTGATGGATACAGGATGATCATCTACCATGTGATGGATACAGGAGGATCATCTACCACGTGATGGATACAGGATGATCATCTACCATGTGATGGATACAGGAGGATCATCTACCATGTGATGGATACAGGAGGATCATCTACCATGTGATGGATACAGGAGGATCATCTACCACGTGATGGATACAGGAGGATCATCTACCATGTGATGGATACAGGATGATCATCTACCATGTGATGGATACAGGAGGATCATCTACCACGTGATGGATACAGGATGATCATCTACCATGTGATGGATACAGGAGGATCATCTACCATGTGATGGATACAGGAGGATCATCTACCATGTGATGGATACAGGAGGATCATCTACCACGTGATGGATACAGGAGGATCATCTACCGCGTGATGGATACAGGAGGATCATCTGCCATGTGATGGATACAGGATGATCATCTACCACGTGATGGATACAGGAGGATCATCTGCCATGTGATGGATACAGGAGGATCATCTACCACGTGATGGATACAGGAGGATCATCTACCGCGTGATGGATACAGGAGGATCATCTGCCATGTGATGGATACAGGATGATCATCTACCACGTGATGGATACAGGAGGATCATCTACCATGTGATGGATACAGGAGGATCATCTACCATGTGATGGATACAGGAGGATCATCTACCATGTGATGGATACAGGAGGATCATCTACCATGTGATGGATACAGGAGGATCATCTACCACGTGATGGATACAGGATGATCATCTACCATGTGATGGATACAGGAGGATCATCTACCACGTGATGGATACAGGATGATCATCTACCATGTGATGGATACAGGAGGATCATCTACCATGTGATGGATACAGGAGGATCATCTACCATGTGATGGATACAGGAGGATCATCTACCATGTGATGGATACAGGAGGATCATCTACCATGTGATGGATACAGGAGGATCATCTACCATGTGATGGATACAGGAGGATCATCTACCATGTGATGGATACAGGAGGATCATCTACCATGTGATGGATACAGGAGGATCATCTACCATGTGATGGATACAGGAGGATCATCTACCATGTGATGGATACAGGAGGATCATCTACCATGTGATGGATACAAGAGGATCATCTACCACGTGATGGATACAGGAGGATCATCTACCATGTGATGGATACAGGAGGATCATCTACCATGTGATGGATACAGGAGGATCATCTACCATGTGATGGATACAGGAGGATCATCTACCATGTGATGGATAAAGGAGGACCATCTACCATGTGATGGATACAGGAGGATCATCTACCACGTGATGGATACAGGAGGATCATCTACCATGTGATGGATACAGGGGGATCATCTACCACGTGAAAGGGTCAATAATTTTTAATGTTTTTATAACATTGTTTATCCTTAATCATAGGATTTTACAATATACATTTACCTTTGATATGCCTTTGAAGAGTTTCAAGAGTTTTACTACTCTCGGTTTAAATTTCATTTTCTTATAGTGAAAGACATTCACATTCAAATTCCTTCGTCCCTCTCTCATCTTAGCTTCTCTCACTTCCACTCTTCTTCCTCTTCCTCCCTCCCCTCATTATTCCTTAATGCCTTCTTATCCACCTCTATCAGAACCCCTTTTCTCCTCTTGAACCTATCACCCCTTTCCTAAGATCAAAGCTCATTGCTCTCTCTCTCTCTCTCTCTCTCTCTCTCTCTCTCTCTCTCTCTCTCTCTCTCTCTCTCTCTCTCTCTCTCCCGCTCCCTCTCCCCTTGGTTTCCCTTACCTACTTCCCCCTACACACTTCCCTCGCCCTCTCCCCCTCCATCTACACGCACAGAACTAATTTTCGTATCTCAGACGTTTAACCTGGACACGTATACGCGCCCCTACAATCTTTTCCATACATGTATACACGTCTACAAATGTTCATACACATGCCCCTACGAGTCTCGAGACATTCACGACACTATATAAGACGTATATCAGGCCCTTCTTGGAATATGCAGCGCCACTCTAGAACCAATATCTGATAAATCATGCCAGAAAGCTGGAAAAGGTACAGACGTTTGCAAGGAGACTAGTCCCAGGACCGAGAGGTAGGAGCTGTGAGAAGAGACTAGTCCCGGGACAGAGGTAGGAGCTGTGAGAAGAGACTAGTCCCGGGACAGAGGTAGGAGCTATGAGAGGCTTAACGAGTTAAACCTAACGACATTAGAGGACTCAAGGATCAGAGGTGACATGATTACGACGTTCAAAACATTGGGAGGGATTGGCAGGGTGGGCATGGTGAGTCTGTTCGACAGACGATACTAGGATCTGCATGAGACTGTCATCCATTGAGGACACGGCAAAGCTCCAAGAAGATATAAACCAAGTTTTCCAATGGGCAACAGAGGACAATATGATGTTCAATGAAGACAAATTCCAACTACTCCATTACGGAAAACTGGAGGAAATAATAACTAGGACTGAGTATACTACAAACTCCAATCACACAATAGAGCGGAAAAGTAATGTGAAGGACCTGGGTGTGGCAATGTCCGAAGACCTCACCTTCAAGGACCACAACAATGCCACTATTACATCTGCTAGGAAACTGATAGGATGGATAATGAGAACATTCAAGACAAGAGATGCTAAACCAGTGATGATTCTTTTTAAATCACTTATTCTCTCTAGGCTGGAATACTGCTGTACATTAACATCCCCATTCAAGGCTGGTGAAATTGCAGAACTAGAGAATGTACAGAGAACCTTTACTGCACGTAAAAGTTCCATCAAACACCCTGACTACCGGGAGCGCCTAGAAGCACTTGACTTGTACTCACTAGAGCGCAGGCGAGAGAGAGA
This sequence comes from Cherax quadricarinatus, assembly GCF_038502225.1. Classification (NCBI taxonomy): domain Eukaryota; kingdom Metazoa; phylum Arthropoda; class Malacostraca; order Decapoda; family Parastacidae; genus Cherax; species Cherax quadricarinatus. Next base: position 31,427,916 of record NC_091295.1, read on the forward strand.
TACCATAATCTACACCTGGAAGATTCTGGAGAGACTGGTCCCTACTATGCACACAGCAATCACTCCATACGAAAGCAAAAGACTTGGCAGGTGATGCAACATACCCCCAGTGAAAAGTAGGGGCGTCACTGGTACACTAAGAGAAAACGCAATAAGTATCCGGGGTCCAAGACTGTTCAACAGCCTCCCACCAGCAATAAGGGGCATTACGGGAAGACCCCTGGTTGTCTTCAAGAGGGAGCTGGACAGATACCTAAAGACGGTGCCGGATCAGCCGGGCTGTGGTTCGTACGTTGGATTGCGTGCGTCCACCAGTAACAGCCTCGTTGATCAGGCCCTGATCCACCAGGAGGCTTGGTCGAGGACCGGGCCGCGGGGGCGTTGTTCCCCGGAATGCCCTCCAGGTAGCCTCCAGGTAGGAGGTACACGAGGGCCAAGGTGGAATTTAAAAACACAGAAGTCACGAATATATTAGGAAATACTTCTATGCTTTAAAGTGGTCAGGAAATGGAACGACCTAGACAATGCAGTGGTGGAAGTAGTATCCATACATAGTTGTAAGAGAGTGGTATCCCAGTAATGACCAGAAGGAAGGCGGAGCACACAAACTGGGACTCGACGCCTGCAACCACAAACAGGCGAGTAGGTGAGTACACAGGATCACGTACACATGTACACACCCCCTACAAGCAGTGTCACGCACGCTTACCCACCGCGGCGTGCGTGTTTAGGGGAGGACCTGCTGGGTCTTAAGTATATCATTCCTTCCAGTGACACTCGCTGCCTCTACACACGTTATACATACGTACATACATACATA
>NC_091295.1:31436235-31481235 GCF_038502225.1 Cherax quadricarinatus
ACTGAAGAAGCCTACTGTGTAGGCGAAACGTTTCGAAATAAAGATACCTAACTGTTGCATATGTGTCTTACCTAACAACATGAAGCTAAGGATTCTGTTTGCTTTATTGCGAACACTTATGTACTGTTGTCTTGGTTTCAGATTACTGCTAACCAGAACTCCCAAATCCTTTTCGCAATCAATAATATTAAGATCTACATTTAGTTTATATGTGTTATGATTATTTTCTTGTCAAGTGTTTAGAACTTTGCAATTGTCTATATTCAACTGCATCTGCCACTTCTCCGACCACTGCATCAGTCTATTCAAATCTTCCTGGAGTGCTATAATGTCCTCATTAGAATGAATTAGGCGACCTATTTTTGTGTCATCAGCAAATCTGCTTATGTCGCTATTTATTCCCTCATCAATGTCGTTTATTTAAATTGTGAACAACAAAGGGCCCAACACTGACCCCTGTGAAACACCACTCGTGACGCGCCCCCACTCTGATTTCTTCACTTTGATGCAAACTCTATGCTGCCCATTTGTGAACCATGCCTCTATCCAGGAAAAAAAAATCCTCCTATTATGTGTGCCTTAATTTTCCTCAAGTAGCCTCTGATGTTGAACTCTATCAACAGCCTTACTGAAGCCCATATACAAAATATCTTATTCATTACCACGAGTACAACTAGGTGAGTACACACATACACACACATAACGTACACACACAACGTACACACACAACGTACACACACAACACACACACAACGCACACACAACGCACACAACGCACACACACAACGTGCCCACACAGCGCACACACAACGCGCACACAACGCACACACACAACGCGCATACACAACGCACACACACACACACACACACACACACACACACACACACACACCACACACACACACACACACACACACACACACACACACACACACACACACACACACACACACACACACACACACACAGAAAATGTTACTATGCTCTCACGTTAACATATAAAGGCGTCAGTATACGCTTGTGTGGTTGACTTCTCGTATCTTAAAGTACAAGTATGGTTGTGTGTAGGTTGGTCACCATGGTGGTGGTGGACGAGGGTTGCACAGCTCCTGTCAGCATGAGCAAATAAAGTCGACATCATTATGGACCAAAGTTTTCTTTCCCTTTGTCGTCTTTTATGTGTCAACATTTGCTGGTCCATGTTGTGGGGGAGTGTGGTTTGGATGGGGTGGCAAGGTGAAGGTGGGGAAATAGTCAAGGTGAGGGGAAGGAGGCAGACAAGGTGCTAGGAATTGGTATAAGGATGATAAGGAATAAGGTGGCTTTAGCAAAAAACCAAGTAAACGATTTTGTGTATAAGTTAATGAGTTGCGTTGTAGCACAAATCAAAGTTTTGCATCATAAATCTGTATGAACTGGATGTACTTCGGTCGCTGCGCGATCCGAGAAAGGTATCAAAGAATTTCGTAACCCTAGTCGATTGTGCGTCAGTGTACGTGACTGGAATAGTGCGTCATAAGTTGATAATGCAATTAAATATTAGTGTCGAAGATCTGAAGGGAATCAAGAGGGAGATTCACGAATCATCATTTGGAAACCAATGTTAAAATTTCTTCAGAATAGCAAATTAGGACATGCACAGACCAAATCCAATTTAAACCTTTCAAAGAGACCAAAAAGACCAATATCCTTAAATGCACAAACACATTGAAGCTTGAAGATACTCGCATGTACCAATATACTTAAATGCACAAGCACATTGAAGCTTGAAAATACTCGCACGTACCAATATACTTGATAAATTAGACACATGTGCAAATCTTGGGTGTCTTTATTGAGGAAACGTTTCGCCACACAGTGGCTTCATCAGTCCATACAAAAGATTGATGAAACCACTGTGTGGCGAAACGTTTCCTCAATAAAGATACCCAAGAGTTGCACATGTGTCTAATTTATCAACATGTCGGTTCTCTGAACCATTCATCTACAAACCAATGTACTTAAATGCACAAACACATTGAAGCTTGAAGGTGCGACACTCAGAAATAATCGCATAAAAGGCAACATTTAATCTGTTCCAGTTTCCTCCAAGAAAGTAAACTGGGGACCCACATAAGCCAAAACCAATTCAAACGTTTCTGTAAGTAAGAATGACCAGCTTTAAAGACAATAAGTGCAGAAATTAATTACGTTTTATGTAAGCTAGACATTCACCAAGGGAAGTCTGATGACAAACCGTGATCCGAGGGTTACAAAAAACACTCGAAATCGGTCACAGGTGTGTCTTACTCGTTTGCTCATCAGTGTCCACTGTACAATACATTACCACCAACAAGTGGTGTTTTCGTCCAGTTTTCGCCCAACACAGCTGACTGATGGCTTGATTGTGTGTTATCTCGAGGTCGAGACATCAGATGATAATTGAGCTGCATTCCAAGCTGATCATGTACGGTGGGTGAGCATTGCTCATTCCACAGTGTGTTATTCTCTCGGTGTGTGTGTATATACATGTCGTGCCGAATAGGTAAAATTGGTCAGTTATCAAGAATTCATTTAAAATTAAGTCCTTTCTAAAATTTTCTCTTATACGTTTAAAGATATGTTTTTTTTTTCATTTATGTTAATGTAAAACTTAATATTTTTGTACCAAAAGAACCTAAGAAAACTTACCTAACCTTATTATAACAAGCGCAGTTTAATTTAGCCTAATCCAACTAAATATATTTAGATAAATTTATAATAATTTAATAATAAACAAACATAATGAAATATACTTTTTTTTCGTTAGGCTCAAAATTATTTTTGCGAAATTATTGCATACACAAAATTTCGCTTGCCTTATTCGGCAAGAAGAGCGTTGCTATTTAAGCCAGAATCGCAAGTTTTACCTATTCGGCACGACATGCACACTCAGAGGTCTCTCTCAGTATGTATATACATGCAGAGGTGTGTGTGTGTGTGTGTGTGTGTGTGTGTGTGTGTGTGTGTGTGTGTGTGTGTAATAATAATAATGAAGACAAGACCACGAACTTATAATCCAATAAATATATAAACAAATAACTACGAACAGGTGAGCGCGCGCACACACACATACACACACACACACACACACACACACACACACACACACACACACACACACACACTGCAAGAAGGACTGCAAGAAGGCCTTTGACACAGTTCCTCACAAGAGATTAGTGCAGAAGCTAGAGCATCAGGCGCATATAACAGGAAGGGCACTGCAATGGATCAGAGAATACCTGACAGGGAGGCAACAACGAGTCATGGTACGTAATGATGTATCACAGTGGGCACCTGTGACGAGCGGGGTCCCACAGGGGTCGGTCCTAGGACCAGTGCTATTTTTGGTATATGTGAACGACATGACGGAAGGGTTAGACTCAGAAGTGTCCCTGTTTGCAGATGATGTGAAGTTAATGAGGAGAATTAAATCTGATGAGGACCAGGCAGGACTTCAAAGAGACCTGGACAGACTGGACACCTGGTCCAGCAAATGGCTTCTCGAATTTAATCCTGCCAAATGCAAAGTCATGAAGATAGGGGAAGGGCACAGAAGACCACAGACAGAGTATAGGCTAGGTGGCCAAAGACTGCAAACCTCACTCAAGGAGAAAGATCTTGGGGTGAGTATAACATCGAGCATGTCTCCGGAAGCACACATCAATCAGATAACTGCTGCAGCATATGGGCGCCTGGCAAACCTGAGAACAGCATTCCGATACCTTAGTAAGGAATCATTCAAGACACTGTACACCGTGTATGTCAGGCCCATACTGGAGTATGCAGCACCTGTTTGGAACCCGCACTTGATAAAGCACGTCAAGAAACTAGAGAAAGTACAAAGGTTTGCGACAAGGTTAGTTCCAGAGCTAAGGGGAATGTCCTATGAAGAAAGATTAAGGGAAATCGGCCTGACGACACTGGAGGACAGGAGGGTCAGGGGAGACATGATAACGACATATAAAATACTGCGTGGAATAGACAAGGTGGACAAAGACAGGATGTTCCAGGGAGGGGACACAGAAACAAGAGGCCACAATTGGAAGTTGAAGACACAAATGAGTCAGAGAGATAGTAGGAAGTATTTCTTCAGTCATAGAGTTGTAAGGCAGTGGAATAGCCTAGAAAATGACGTAGTGGAGGCAGGAACCATACACAGTTTTAAGACGAGGTTTGATAAAGCTCATGGAGCGGGGAGAGAGAGGGCCTAGTAGCAACCGGTGAAGAGGCGGGGCCAGGAGCTAGGACTCGACCCCTGCAACCACAAATAGGTGAGTACAAAAGGTGAGTACACACACACACACACAAAGGTTTGCAACAAGACTAGTCCCAGAGCTAAGAGGTATGTCCTACGAGGAGAGGTTAAGGGAAATCAACCTGACGACACTGGAGGACGGGAGAGATAGGGGGGACATGATAACGACATACAAAATGCTGAGAGGAATTGACAAGGTGGACAAAGACAGAATGTTCCAGAGATGGGACACAGCAACAAGGGGACACAGTTGGAAGTTGAAGACACAGATGAATCACAGGGATGTTAGGAAGTATTTCTTCAGCCACAGAGTAGTCAGGAAGTGGAATAGTGTGGGAAGCGATGTAGTGGAGGCAGGATCCATACATAGCTTTAAGCAGAGGTATGATAAAGCTCACGGTTCAGGGAGAGTGACCTAGTAGCGACCAGTGAAGATGCGGGGGCCAGGAGCTTGGAATCGACCCCTGCAACCTCAGCTAGGTGAATACACACATACACACACACACACACACACATCAAGCAAGGCGTGTTTATTTGAAAAGGAACTTTGACAGAAGGTAACTTACACAGGTGTACTGACCATGCTCCGGAGAGCACCCTCCTCCATCTACCACCCAGTCACTCTTCCTTCTCACATGCATAAAGGAGCTTCAAATCTATGTAGCAATATCGGGTTCAGGTGTGGAGGTGAGGAAGGGAGTGAGGGGTTGTTAGTGAGGCGTGTAGCGAGCTCGTTCACCCGCAAGGGGCACTGACATGGACACTTTTAAGGACATGGGAGTTTGTTACGAGTAATGTGCCTGGGAATTCATCCTCAGGGTGTCTTCCTCCGGACACAACTTGATCCGCTGATTCTCACTTCGGCGATCGAAGAGGGAAGGGGAGGAAAGGAGGTCAGGATGAAGCCGGAGGAATACCTAGGCAAAAGAGAAGGGACAAGTTAGAAATCAGTTTAGAAAAGGTGGAGGTGAAATATATGGGAGAAAGAGAAAGGGAGTGAATTTCAGTGTCGAAAAATGAAGGAGCAGAAGAAGGAAACTAAATCATCTGAAACAAGGAACTGGTTACCCGTTTTTCGACACGTAATAACCCAAAAGTAAAGAATAAAATTTTTATTTCTTTTCACTTGAAGTAGATATAGAATTGATACATTTTTATTATATTAACTTAAAATGGGTACCTTAGCACTGACCAAAACAAAATTTAAAGGATGGAAGGAGGGGAATTGAAATAGGAAGGACTGACAGGAAGTAACAACTGTGGCTAAGTAAGAGGTAAAGAATGATGGGATTTTTAAAATATAAGTAAATAAAATACAGACTGTGAATGGTTAGATTCGAGAATTGTGTAATTTAGAATAATAAGTGAGAGATAAGTAATGGGCTACCTTTATTGCTTTTGCATTTGGAAGCGGGAAGAGTTTGGAAGAAGGTGAGAGATTTTGGAAACTAACGTATCGGAAAATTTTGACCCGTGCAATAGAATAATAAAATAAGTAAGACATATGCAGCATATTTAGCATTTCCGAAGTGTTTCGCCCACACAGTAGGCGAAACGTTTCAGAAGTGACTAAATATGGAGCCAGCAGAAGTTTCTGCCGTCTCCATATTTAAGGCACCTGCCACAGTACACTGCATCTGGCAGTACACTGCGTCTGGCAGTACACTGCATCTGGCAGTACACTGCCACTGGCAGTACACTGCCACTGGTAGTACACTGCATCTGGCAGTACACTGCATCTGGCAGTACACTGCCACTGGCAGTACACTGCCACTGGTAGTACACTGCCACTGGTAGTACACTGCATCTGGCAGTACACTGCATCTGGCAGTACACTGCATCTGGCAGTACACTGCATCTGGCAGTACACTGCGTCTGGCAGTACACTGCATCTGGCAGTACACTGCATCTGGCACTACACTGCCTCTGGCAGTACACTGCATCTGGCACTACACTGCCTCTGGCAGTACACTGCATCTGGCACTACACTGCCTCTGGCAGTACACTGTATCTAGTAGGCTCTTCAGTAGTAGAGTCATTGATGTTTCTGCCAAGGATGCATGTTGCACATTTGTGCAAATGAAGATAAAGTGGAGGGAATAATGTAGAAGCCTAAAAGCCTGTATAAGGTATGCGCATTCATCTTCAAGGTATTGACGGCTAGAAATACTAAAAGCTTTCGAGACAAAACATATAACTACGCCTTTCTTTGGTTCTTTTATAATAGTGAGAATAAAAGTGCAACAAGTCATATTTTATATGTGGGTTTTCTGTACATGTTGAGCAATGATCTATACGCTCTAGTGTGGAGCAATACATCGAGAAATTGTAAGTTTTTTTTGTTGTTCCTCTTTTTTGTTCCTCTTTTTTTAACGGTAAAGTCATGATAGACTCAAGGGTGTTGATAGAAGGATGTATCATACTTTAACATTTTTAGGCTTGTTGACTAGAAAGTAGTCCATGTATCGCATTCAGATGAGTGAGTCAGGGATGGTGGTCAAGATAGTAGTTAGATTCTAAATCCTCCGTGAATAAATTAGCTAGGAGGGCACTGAAGGGCGAGCCCACGGTAAGGCTAAACTTTTGTTTATATTTATTACCTTCAAAAGCTAAGATTTGTGTATGGTATGTAAAGTTCGATCAAATCGACGTAATTCTGATATGGTACAGGTTGTCTTCAATAACCCTACAGTGTATGAGGTCAATGGCTTGACCAACAGGCAATTTAGTAAATAGAGCCAAGAAGTCAAAACGTGTGAGCTTCTTGTCACTTCAGTCGACGTCTCTCAAATGATTAAGGTGCTCGCTTGAGGTTTTCACTACACAAAAACTTTGAAAGTGTTTAACCCAGGTCCGTGCTGGCTTGCTGTGTGTAGTGCACTATCATTTCCAGAAACAATTGGTTTGAGGATACGTTAGGTTTATGCGTCTTAGGCATAAACCTAATGTATGCGCTGCGAACTTTAAGAGAATTAGTTTCCCTTTTCTACTGATGTTCAAGAGTAAGAGAGTAGGTATTTGTCACTCACTTTTAGGAAAAAATGTGGCGAAACGTTTCCTATGTGACTTTACCCACAAATAGTTGTTTCTTTACTTCTCTGGTTATTTTATTACGCTCTATTTCAGGTGGATTCTGGGTAACTCAGTTCTTCTTCCATTAAAGTATATTCTTTTGGAAATACTAAATTTGAAACTTCAAATTTAGTATTTTTACTGTTTTTTACTAACTTGAATTGGAGATTTATATCAAACTTGCTCTTGTCTGCTCTTTATTTTTTTCAAGGGTTCTTAGTCTCCTTTTACATTAATATATCAATTTCAAATTTGTATAAATCTCTATGAAGTTTCTGGAAGGATTCACTTTTCGTATTTTTTCAATGTTTCTTTCTCTTTTAAGTTTTTTCCAGTTCTTTCTAATTAGTCAGTATTTATTATGTCATATTTCATCAATTCTGGCATGAAGTTTCAGTCAATATTCTGTTTTATTTTTATTCCCCCGAAATATTGTCTTAGGTAACCATACTTTCTTATAAGCATAAGATAAGATAAGATTTCGTTCGGATTTTTAACCCCGGAGGGTTAGCCACCCAGGATAACCCAAGAAAGTCAGTGCGTCATCGAGGACTGTCTAACTTATTTCCATTGGGGTCCTTAATCTTGTCCCCCAGGATGCTACCCACACCAGTCGACTAACACCCAGGTACCTATTTGCTGCTAGGTGAACAGGACAACAGGTGTAAGGAAACGTGTCGAATGTTTCCACCCGCCGGGAATCGAACCCGGGCCCTCCGTGTGTGAAGCGGGAGCTTTAGCCACCAGGCCACCGGGCCACCAATCCTATGTGTAATTTTCTTATTCCTTCCCCAAGTTATTACCTGCAAATATTATCTTGAACTAAACATGATCGCTGTCGCCTAGTTAGACACTCTTGTCACTTGTTTCTGTGCTGACACATTAACAGTGTATTAGACTGAGGAACTTGGGTGTTCATTTGCTTACTGTTCGAGAAAAAAAAAACTCTCTCTTGCCTATTCATAATTGAAATTCTGAAGATACTGACTTTTCCTGGTCACTTTACAGCAATATCTTTACTTTATTATACAGTCCATCATTTGTCGAGTTAATTTTCAGTCATTGGTTTAGATTTCTACCACTAATACTTTATTTTTTTTTTTAAGTTCTGTAGCTGTAGAGGAAGTGTTAGTTTTGGAGACATTTTCTGTTCGCTTTCTTACCTATTTTACCTTCTCTCAGTACTGAAAATTTTCCCCAGATATTTCTCAATTTGTTTTCTGTCAGGTTTTGATTCCTTCCAGCTTATAATGCAGCTTAGCTCTTTCTTTTTCACAGTTTTATATTTGTGTTTGCAAATAAAAGCTTTATAACTTTGTTCATTTTTGTGTTTTTAATTTGGTTTTGGCGAGTTCTTCACTAACCTTGTTCGATGTCCTGATACACAGTTTCACGAATGGGATCAATTCTCTTACTCTGTAGAATAATCTACTATTGGCTTTCTCATTATTTTTTTTTTGGGGGGACATATAAAGTTTAATTTCTTATTTTCTTCTCCGATGGATGTTATCTAATTGACACTAACTTCTTGTCATCTTGTGTTTTGTCGCCAAACTATGTTTAAGCAATTCTATTTTATGTTTGACCTGAGTAAATATTAATCAAAACATTATCATCTTTGTGGTCAAAAAAAAATTCTCGATAACTGGTAGTTGTAATTGTGTGCTTTGCTTTTACAACATTCTCATACTTTTTGACTATCTTTATCTTGCATTAATCTTCCTCCCTTCTCTGTATTTATATTATTTGGTTTATCGTTTCGTATTATTCCATTTTCCTTTGATTAATGTACATGGCTTCTAATTTTTATGTTTTCTAGCAGAGTTTTTAGCTTATCATTATTACGAGTTAGCTCATACGTTTTTTTTTCTATCGTACTTTAAATCCATGTTTTTTTTTCCATGATTTCTTTTTGGTTTACAGTATATTTGAAGGTGTGTTCACTATGTTGCTTTTTTCTCTGCTTACTTTGCTGTTTTGTGTTTTAGCAAGTTTTTAGTGGTCATGTTTATTTTTTTTAATATGGCTTTTTATATGTACTGATCTACCTGTTTCCATCTATGAAGAACCTAAGGTGATGTTATTTTTTAGAAAGACCAGATTTTGACAATTTAAGATAAATCAAGTACAGAGACTCTTATATTCAGTCACTGTAATACTTTGTGACAATCCTAAACACCATTTTTCTGTCCTGTTAACATTACTTAGACGAATGGGCAATTACAGTAGACAGATGCTTGAAGAATACGTGATTTCCACGTGTTGATTTCCTGGCGTAGGGGGGGGGGGTCACTTGAGACCTGATGTTAAAAACGAACGTTACATGAAAATTTCCCTAGTTTCATTATAAATGTGTGTGTGTGTGTGTGTGTGTGTGTGTGTGTGTGTGTGTGTGTGTGTGTGTGTGTCTGGGGTTCGGGTATGACATATCACCTTAGTATAACACATGGCTGGTTATTAACGTACCTCCCAGTTCTATAATGTACGACTACTGCACATAGCTCTTCTACCGCTAAATATTTGCCCACTTGAAATATGTCCCTTGTGCAATTTATCGCTGACTTTCCTGCATTTTCTAACTGCTGTTTATCAACAAATTTTCCTAAATTCGTCATATTTTAGTGGACTGCCCCAGTCAAAATTTATTGTGATTAAATACATAAATACCTTCAGATTTACCGTCGCAGATACTGGGGTAGCACACTCCAGCGTTGTTATCCACTGACAACTTGTACGAGTTAGAATGCTTGATAGTAAGTTACAATTGGATAAAATATCACACGGAGGGATGTATTAGTATATAAATTAGTCTGACATATACAAGCTGACTGGCGGTGAAACCCTCGTTTGAAGTAGTGAATTGTCGTATATCCTGTATTTTGATAATATATGTTAAAATTTTCGAGGAATGAACGGGATTCGTACCCCAGGTCAAGCGTGTAGTCAACCTTTGCTCTATCTTTTTACTGTGAATATTACAATAGGTTTGAGAGCCATTTTTCCACGTCATGTCTGCGGGTGCCCCTAGCTAGTGCATCTACATTTTTATATATATAAAAACCACACTGCCAATAGTACCTGTGACAAATCTAGCTCTCGTCCCTCTAAACCATTGTCATTACGATAGAAACGTTGTAATAAACGATTACATTTGTTTTATATATAAAAGTAACAACAATTTTTATTAATGCTTTCCTGACTAATCTCTATCAACACGTCATAAAGTTATTTGTCACAGGCTGACTCGACTCATTGTGCTGGGTGTGTGTAGTCTGTGCAGCAATATACAATGTATCACCAAATCCTCTGTCTCGGGTTTCCTGTCTGGAAACTCTTGCTAATGATTTCATGAACTGTAACGCCCATATGTAACGTACTGCTCACCGCTCCTCTCAGCTCGAACCACTGAGCGTAGCTGGTAAGATAGCAGTCGCTCTGCCTACCACATTAGTGTTGGTAATTAGAAGCTACTGCGCCTATGGCACCGTACGCCAGCGGTTGCTTCCTGTCTCGCCACTGTTGTCGGCTCAGCGGCACCACTGAGCGAGTCCTTAAATGACAAAGATAAGTTATACCCTAACTAATGCAATAACAGTTACTTCTCTCCTCATTCTTTAAAAATGACAAAACTGGTTGAATGCCCCTAGAGGATTTCGTTCTAGTTCCTTCATGGTTGATATTTTGTACTCTACCGACATTATCCCCTCGAGTCAGTACTCTTCTCTGCAGTGACTGACCTCCAGTAATTTAACCAGAAATAGTGTACGTGCAGGTGAAGTTACACCTGAAAGTACAGATTATGAAGGTATAGATGGAGGTGCAAGCACAGTCACAGAGGATAGAGTGCAGCTATAGCATACTCGTATGATGTAACTGCAGGTAAAGAGAGAATGACTAAACAGATACAGAGCTACTGCAGGTACTGCTGTAAGTACAAATGTAGCTGCCATACAGATTCAGCGCCATTAAAAACACGGATGCCATTGCGGATACAGCGCCGGTGCAGATGCAATGACAGTACTGATACAGTAATTTGCACATAGTATACCTATCAGTAATGCTAGATATATGCAAACACAAATTATAATTACGTTTAATCAACTAGAGTAATCTCGTCAACATTCAACACATACGGACAACGAAAAATGTTCACTCTGGTTCCTACCTTGAAGTCTGTCCAATACATAGAGCAAATCCATCGCCATAACTCACAGCGGTTTTCATCATGAAGAGCCTTATGTGTGATTTTTGCATATAGTAATATGTGTTTTTAGACCTTCTGGAGGGTGTTGGAGAACCTTATTTTGCGAGGGTGGGGAGGTGACCGGAGGAGGCTAGCGATTCTCTGGTGTTTGTTCAACTGGTAAATACATAGTCACCACAGGCAGCTCCCACCTACTCATAACCTCCCCTTTCCCAACCTTACCTCCTCCACACCTAGCCTAGGAAGGTGTTAGGCTGATGAGATACCTTGGGATTGAGAAAACCTAGGTAAGAGAGAGGCAAATTAGGTAACGTCTGTTGAACAAGTGAAGTAACCAATGGATTTAGGAAGATTGGGTCACTTGAAAATGAGATAAGTAACCTGTGGAAGAGTTAAGGAGGTGTAACCTGTGGAGGAGTTAAGGAGATGTAACCTGTGGAGGAGTTAAGGAGGTGTAACCTGTGGAGGAGTTAAAGAGGTGTAACCTGTGGAGGAGTTAAGGAGGTGTAACCTGTGGAGGAGTTAGGGAGATGCGCTAGCCTGTGGAACAGTTAGGGAAATGTGGTAACTTGGAGATGAGTGGAGAGCTGTGAGGCAGAGATATGCATTGGAATGTTGACTCAAGAAATGTGTTAAAAATACATTAAAGGAAATTAGGCAGTTACACTGTGTGTTTCACCTACATATGATGAGAGAATATACGAAGTAATGATATGTGTCATCCTGAGCTGGAACACATACTTAACACAGCCACCATTACAACTGTTTCCATTAACACCGCAATCACCATCACCATCACTACGTAATCACCATGACTAGCATCACGTGCATTACCAGTACCAATACCACCTCCACACAACTGCCATTATCACCCCAGCCACTATTGTTCTTACACAACCAGCACAGCCATCATCAATCGCAGCTATCACTGTCATCACAACCATCGCCACTCTCAGATAAACACTAGCAACACAACACAACCACCGTCACCAACACTGTCATCGTTACCAGTAGCACATACTCAAACCCATTTAGTAGTGGGTGTGATTGTGTGGTAGTATACCCCATCCACACAGCCACCACCACCACTACCACAAATTGAAGAATGTCACTACTACCGACCCTCTCCACACAACCAATAATACAATCAACACCACACAGCCAGTAATACAACAATCACTATCACACAACTAATAGTACCACAACCAATAATACCACTACTGGTTTGTAGATGAATGGTTCAGAGAACCGACATGTTGATAAATTAGACACATGTGTAACTCTTGGGTATCTTTATTGAGGAAACGTTTCGCCACACAGTGGCTTCATCAGTCCATACATAGGAGAAACTTGAAGAACTCAAGATTGATGGACTGAACACATCGACTCAAGGTTGAGGGACTGATTACCTCATTCTCCTTCTGTTCTTCAAGTTTCTCCTATGTATGTACTGATGAAGCCACTGTGTGGCGAAACGTTTCCTCAATAAAGATACCCAAGAGTTACACATGTGTCTAATTTATCAATACCACTACTACACAACCAGTACCACAACCACTACCACACAACCAATAAAACCTCTACCACGTAGTCACCACCACACAACCACAACAACCACACAGCCAACAATGACTGCAAACTACTACCACAACCACCATCCAGAGATCAACAAACTTATAATCAGAAACTTATCATACGTAATTAGGAATCTATCATACATAATTAGGAATCTCTCATACATAAAATTCTCATCATATGTTCAATATTTTTTTCAGTACCCTCACCCACCAGGAACCTCTCTAACAGAATAAAAATAAACTTGAGTCCCTTCGTGATGATGGTGGTGATTGCTAGTTGACTGATGATTGGCTAGTTCGTCGAGGGTGATTGGATGGAAGGCGGGTGAGGAAGAGCAACCAATAAAGAGGCTTGAGAGGTCATATTGAATATTGGGAAATTTGTGTGCTGTGCCAATTAAAATTTCGTATTCCAAAAGCGTGTGTTGATTTTTCCTTAATGAGAAACATGATAATTTTCTGAAGGGAGTCGATGCTTATTGGAAGAAGATATTAGGAGAATATATATATATATATATATATATATATATATATATATATATATATATATATATATATATATATATATATATATATATATATATCTGTAGTAGGTTGGTAGACAGCAACCACCCAGGGAAGTACTACCGTCCTGCCAGATGACTGTGAAACAGAAACCTGTAACTGTTTTGCATGATGGTAGGATTGCTGGTTTCTTTTTCTGTCTCATAAACACGCTAGATAACAGGGATATCTTGCTACTCCTACTTACACTTTGGTCACACTTCACAGACACGCACATGCATATATATATACATACATCTAGGTTTTTCTCCTTCATCTAAATAGCTCTTGTTCTTCTTTATTTCTTCTATTGTCCATGGGGAAGTGGAAAAGAATCTTTCCTCTGTAAGCCATGCGTGTCGTATGAGGCGACTAAAATCCCGGGAGCAATGGGCTAGTAACCCCTTCTCCTGTAGACATTTACTAAAAACGAGAAGAAGAAAAACTTTATGAAACTGGGATGCTTGAATGTGCGTGGATGTAGTGCGGATGACAAGAAACAGATGATTGCTGATGTTATGAATGAAAAGAAGTTGGATGTCCTGGCCCTAAGTGAAACAAAGCTGAAGGGGGTAGGGGAGTTTCGGTGGAGGGAAATAAATGGGATTAAATCTGGAGTATCTGAGAGAGTTAGAGCAAAGGAAGGGGTAACAGTAATGTTGAAGGATCAGTTATGGAAGGAGAAAAGATAATATGAATGTGTAAATTCAAGAATTATGTGGATTAAAGTAAAGGTTGGATGCGAAAAGTGGGTCATAATAAGCATGTATGCACCTGGAGAAGAGAGGAATGCAGAGGAGAGAGAGAGAGAGATTGTGGGAGATGTTAGGTGAATGTATAGGAGCCTTTGAACCAAGTGAGAGAGTAATTATGGTAGGGGACCTGAATGCTAAAGTAAGAGAAACTTTTAGAGAGAGTGTGGTAGGTAAGTTTCGGGTGCCAGGTGTAAATGATAATGGGAGCCCTTTGATTGAACTTTGTATAGAAAGGGGTTTAGTTATAGGTAATACATATTTTAAGAAAAAGAGGATAAATAAGTATACAAGATATGATGTAGGGCGAAATGACAATAGTTTGTTGGATTATGTATTGGTAGATAAAAGACTGTTGAGTAGACTTCAGGATGTACATGTTTATAGAGGGGCCACAGATATATCAGATCACTTTCTAGTTGTAGCTACAATGAGAGTAAAAGGTAGATGGGATACAAGGAGAACAGAAGCATCAGGGAAGAGAGAGGTGAAGGTTTATAAACTAAAAGAGGAGGCAGTTAGGGTAAGATATAAACAGCTATTGGAGGATAGATGGGCTAATGAGAGCATAGGCAATGGGGTCGAAGAGGTATAGGTAGGTTTAAAAATGTAGTGTTAGAGTGTTCAGCAGAAGTTTGTGGTTACAGGAAAGTGGGTGCGGGAGGGAAGAGGAGCGATTGGTGGAATGATGATGTAAAGAGAGTAGTAAGGGAGAAAAAGTTAGCATATGAGAAGTTTTTACTAAGTAGAAGTGATGCAAGGAGGGAAGAGTATATGGAGAAAAAGAGAGAGGTTAAGAGAGTGGTGAAGCAATGTAAAAAGAGAGCAAATGAGAGAGTGGGTGAGATGTTATCAACAAATTTTGTTGAAAATAAGAAAAAGTTTTGGAGTGAGATTAACAAGTTAAGGAAGCCTAGAGAACAAATGGATTTGTCAGTTAAAAATAGGAGAGGAGAGTTATTAAATGGAGAGTTAGAGGTATTGGGAAGATGGAGGGAATATTTTGAGGAATTGTTAAATGTTGATGAAGATAGGGAAGCTGTGATTTCGTGTATAGGGCAAGGAGGAATAACATCTTGTAGGAGTGAGGAAGAGCCAGTTGTGAGTGTGGGGAAAGTTCGTGAGGCAGTAGGTAAAGTGAAAGGGGATAAGGCAGCCGGGATTGATGGGATAAAGATAGAAATGTTAAAAGCAGGTGGGGATATAGTTTTGGGGTGGTTGGTGCAATTATTTAATAAATGTATGGAATAGGGTAAGGTACCTAGGGATGCATAGCTCCTTTGTATAAAGGCAAAGGGGACAAAAGAGAGTGCAAAAATTATAGGGGGATAAGTCTGTTGAGTATACCTGGTAAAGTGTATGGTAGAGTTATTATTGAAAGAATTAAGTGTAAGACGGAGAATAGGATAGCAGATGAACAAGGAGGCTTTGGGAAAGGTAGGGGGTGTGTGGACCAAGTGTTTACAGTGAAACATAAGTGAACAGTATTTAGATAAGGCTAAAGAGGTCTTTGTGGCATTTATGGATTTGGAAAAGGCGTATGACAGGGTGGATAGGGGGGCAATGTGGCAGATGTTGCAGGTGTATGGTGTAGGAGGTAGGTTACTGAAAGCAGTGAAGAGTTTTTACGAGGATAGTGAGGCTCAAGTTAGAGTATGTAGGAAAGAGGGAAATTATTTCCCAGTAAAAGTAGGCCTTAGACAAGGATGTGTGATGTCACCGTGGTTGTTTAATATATTTATAGATGGGGTTGTAAGAGAAGTAAATGCGAGGGTCTTGGCAAGAGGCGTGGAGTTAAAAGATAAAGAATCACACACAAAGTGGGAGATGTCACAGTTGCTCTTTGCTGACGACACTGTGCTCTTGGGAGATTCTGAAGAGAAGTTGCAGAGATTGGTGGATGAATTTGGTAGGGTGTGCAAAAGAAGAAAATTAAAAGTGAATACAGGAAAGAGTAAGGTTATGAGGATAACAAAAAGATTAGGTGATGAAAGATTGGATATCAGATTGGAGGGAGAGAGTATGGAGGAAGTGAATGTATTCAGATATTTGGGAGTGGACGTGTCAGCGGATGGGTCTATGAAAGATGAAGTGAATCATAGAATTGATGAGGGGAAAAGGGTGAGTGGTGCACTTAGGAGTCTGTGGAGACAAAGAACTTTGTCCTTGGAGGCAAAGAGGGTAATGTATGAGAGTATAGTTTTACCAACGCTCTTATATGGGTGTGAAGCATCGGTGATGAATGTTGCAGCGAGGAGAAGGCTGGAGGCAGTGGAGATGTCATGTCTGAGGGCAATGTGTGGTGTGAATATAATGCAGAGAATTCGTAGTTTGGAAGTTAGGAGGAGGTGCGGGATTACCAAAACTGTTGTCCAGAGGGCTGAGGAAGGGTTGTTGAGGTGGTTCGGACATGTAGAGAGAATGGAGCGAAACAGAGTGACTTCAAGAGTGTATCAGTCTGTAGTGGAAGGAAGGCGGGGTAGGGGTCGGCCTAGGAAAGGTTGGAGGGAGGGGGTAAAGGAGGTTTTGTGTGCGAGGGGCATGGACTTCTAGCAGGCATGCGTGAGCGTGTTTGATAGGAGTGAATGGAGACAAATGGTTTTTAATACTTGACGTGCTGTTGGAGTGTGAGCAAAGTAACATTTATGAAGGGGTTCAGGGAAACCGGCAGGCCGGACTTGAGTCCTGGAGATGGGAAGTACAGTGCCTGCACTCTGAAGGAGGGGTGTTAATGTTGCAGTTTAAAAACTGTAGTGTAAAGCACCCTTCTGGCAAGACAGTGATGGAGTGAATGATGGTGAAAGTTTCTTTTTCGGGCCACCCTGCCTTGGTGGGAATCAACCAGTGTGATAATAAAATAAATAATATATATATATATATATATATATATATATATATATATATATATCTATATATATATATATATATATATATATATATATAACGTCGTGGTAAAAAACAACTGTCTACGAATAAATAGAAAATGGAAAAAACGGGCAACGATTGAATCGAAATCTTGTGACAATCCCTACGTTCTACAGTCTTACCAAGGTGGTGTTCAGTTGAAAAGTTACACAATAGCCAATGTCTGTGACATGTTTTACCAAGACAGGGCCATCGGTTCGGTTCCCTGTCCGTTTTTCTGCTTATTCATTAAATTCGTTCACTACAGCTTTAACTAGCTTCATCGACTGTAAACCACAGTAGGGGTTGGGGTTAGAACCCATGGCGAGTGAGTCGTAAAACTTCAGATCGTTGCATAAGCCACTGTGCTAACTTGCTACAATAAAATTCATCCAGTGACTGTATGGCCTGGCTTAGTTGTGGTGCTGCTCATAGAAAGGGACAGTAGAGTTACAGTTTGTTGTGGTTAATCTAGTTCTCTTGTTTTTCTTTCTTTTGCACAGTGTGTTACAGAAAGTTATTTTTTTCTTACTGAGGATCATCTTGGCAAGTTTGCACAGCAGTGGACTGACCTCTCACAAGACCTCGATTCAAGCCCCTTGCCCATTTTTCACGGGTGGTTTTGTGTGTGCGTGCGTGCGCGTGTGTGTGTGTGTGTGTGTGTGTGTGTGTGTGTGTGTGTGTGTGATTGTGTGTGTGTGTGTGTTAGTTACCATTTTGTCCTAGGCACATGTCGATTAGACACTAGGCCTGGTGTGTGTGCGTGTGTGTGTGTGTGTGTGTGTGTGGTGTGGTGTGTGTGGTATGTGTGTTGTGTGTGTGTGTGTGTGTGTGTGAGTGTGTGTGTGTGTGCTCACCTATTTGTGGTTGCAGGGGTCGAGTCATAGCTCCTGGTCGAGTCATAGCTACTAGGTCCTTTCTCTCCCTGCCCTATGAGCTTTATCATACCTCGCCTTAAAACTATGTATGGTTCCCGCCTCCACTACTTCACTTTCTAGGCTATTCCACGGCCTGACTACTCTATGACTGAAGAAATACTTCCTAACATCCCTTTGATTCATCTGAGTCTTCAACTTCCAATTGTGACCTCTTGTGTCTGTGTCCCTTCTCTGGAACATCCCGTCTTTGTCCACCTTGTCTATTCCACGCATTATTTTATATGTCATTATCATGTCTCCCCTGACCCTCCTGTCCTCCAGTGTCGTCAGGCCGATTTCCCTCAACCTTTCTTTGTAGGACAATCCCCGTAGCTCTGGGACTAGTCTTGTTGCAAACCTTTGCACTTTCTCTAATTTCTTGACGTGCTTGAATAGGTGTGGATTCTAAACTCGTGCTGCGTACTCCAGTATGGGCCTGACGTAAATGGTATACAGAGTCTTGAACGAATCCTTGCTGAGGTATCGGAACGCTATTCGTAGGTTTGCCAGGCGCCCGTATGCTGCAGCAGTTATCTGATTGATGTGCGCCTCAGGAGATATGCTCGGTGTTATACTCACCCCCAGATCTTTTTCCTTGAGTGAGGTTTGCAGTCTTTGGCCATCTAAACTATATTGTGTCTGCGGTCTTCTTTGCCCTTCCCCAATCTTCATGACTGCATTTGGCAGGGTTAAACTCAAGGAGCCAGTTGCTGTACCAGGCTTGTAGCCTGTCCAGGTCTCTTTGTAGTCTTGCCTGATCCTCGTCCGATTTGATTCTTCTCATTAACTTCACATCGTCCGCAAACAAGGACACTTCTGAGTCTATCCCTTTCGTTATGTCGTTCACATATACCAAGAACAGCACAGGTCCTAGGACTGACCCCTGTGGAACCCCGCTTGTCACAGGCGCCCACTCTGTGTGTGTGTGTGTGTGTGTGTGTGTGTGTGTGTGTGTGTGTGTGTGTGTGTGTGTGTACTCACCCAGTTGTACTCACCCAGTTGAGGTTGCGGGGGTCGAGTCCGAGCTCCTGGGCCCCGCCTCTTCACTGATCGCTACTAGGTCACTCTCCCTGAGCCGTGAGCTTTATCATACCTCTGCTTAAAGCTATGTATGGATCCTGCCTCCACTACATCGCTTCCCAAACTATTCCACTTACTGACTACTCTGTGGCTGAAGAAATACTTCCTAACATCCCTGTGATTCATCTGTGTCTTCAGCTTCCAACTGTGTCCCCTTGTTACTGTGTCCAATCTCTGGAACATCCTGTCTTTGTCCACCTTGTCAATTCCTCTCAGTATTTTGTATGTCGTTATCATGTCCCCCCTATCTCTCCTGTCCTCCAGTGTCGTCAGGTTGATTTCCCTTAACCTCTCCTCGTAGGACATACCTCTTAGCTCTGGGACTAGTCTTGTTGCAAACCTTTGCACTTTCTCTAGTTTCTTCACGTGCTTGGCTAGGTGTGGGTTCCAAACTGGTGCCGCATACTCCAATATGGGCCTAACATACACGGTGTACAGGGTCCTGAATGATTCCTTATTAAGATGTCGGAATGCTGTTCTGAGGTTTGCTAGGCGCCCATATGCTGCAGCAGTTATTTGGTTGATGTGCGCTTCAGGAGATGTGCCTGGTGTTATACTCACCCCAAGATCTTTTTCCTTGAGTGAGGTTTGTAGTCTCTGACCCCCTAGACTGTACTCCGTCTGCGGCCTTCTTTGCCCTTCCCCAATCTTCATGACTTTGCATTTGGTGGGATTGAACTCCAGGAGCCAATTGCTGGACCAGGTCTGCAGCCTGTCCAGATCCCTTTGTAGTTCTGCCTGGTCTTCGATCGAGTGAATTCTTCTCATCAACTTCACGTCATCTGCAAACAGGGACACCTCAGAGTCTATTCCTTCCGTCATGTCGTTCACAAATACCACTAACAGCACTGGTCCTAGGACTGACCCCTGCGGGACCCCGCTGGTCACAGGTGCCCACTCTGACACCTCGCCACGTACCATGACTCGCTTCTGTCTTCCTGACAAGTATTCCCTGATCCATTGTAGTGCCTTCCCTGTTATCCCTGCTTGGTCCTCCAGTTTTTGCACCAATCTCTTGTGTGGAACTGTGTCAAACGCCTTCTTGCAGTCCAAGAAAGTGTGTGTGTGTGTGTGTGTGTGTGTGTGTGTGTGTGTGTGTGTGTGTGTGTAAGTACTTACGTTCGAACGTACGTCACGGACTGTTCTAGCCTAGCAAATTGGAATACATGATTATTTTAATTATTTTTACTGACAAAATGTTAACTTCAGTATCTTATTAACAAGCCGTAATTGTGACTTTATGAAAACATATGAAAATTGCGTCGAACATCAGGGAAAAACCTGACCACCTTTTTGTAACTAATCTCAAGTTATCATTGTCGTCTAATTTATCGTTAGTTTGTATGAGGAGGCAAATGTTTCCTTTATCTGTCTTCCGCCCCTCCCACTACAATATCCTTCATTTCCTGTTCGATTCCCTCCCGTCCATTGAGGCTTCCCATAGCATACGTAAACGTATATAATGCAGAATGTGTGTGATCTTGAATTACTTCAAATACACAGACCATTACTGTCAATAAAATCACTGATCAACACCTATTTTCTGGTCAATGATATTACACCTATTTTAGGGTACGTTTGTGGTGCTGATTCCGAATAAGTCGTTTTCCTTGGTTGACTCTAGGTTTTGGTAAATTTGGTATCCCTTTGAAAAATATATTGGTCAGGTGGGGCTATCTTACAAATTGCATTGAAATTATTTTTTAGATCAAGCAAATGTCCTATCTTGTAATACTTACTAGCACTTCATTCTATATAGTAACAGATTAACATAGTAAGATACTTCTGATACCACTAATTACTGTATATGAAAACGTTGTTTGTACGATTTTCTTCTCTGTTGGTCATCAACACAGTTTTGTTGGGTGAGCAATTGGGAAAGATGCATATCGGTTACCATGGCGCAATAAGACACATTTCAAGCTTCTAATGGAACTGTCTATAAACAGCCGCCAATCTCCTGGTCGATATTCAAGTCCCATTCGAAGAAGTCCAGGGATGTTATTGCAGTATACAAGTTCTGAAGGAAGCTGAGGGAGTTAACCACTCTTGTCTGATAAGCTGTTGTTTTAACCTCTTGGTGTAGACAGTTCTTTTCTTTTAGTCTGGATGCTAAAAGTACAGATGCTTACTTTGACAGACTGAAGTCACGTATCAGATCATTGAGTTGTGCTTACTTCATATTCATTTCCATTGCTATCACCTGTGTTACATCCTAAACCCTGAGTTTCTTCAACATCTCAGAATAGAAGGTCAGGCAGTGTTGAAACACTGGTATGGGAATATCTTCACTGTGTCGTGCTCTCTCCACACCATAGCCACACAGAAGTTTAAACTTTTCTTTTGCCGATTGTTGCATTGTCGTAAGCATTCTACACAGGTTTTGCAAACCATATGGGGAGCCCAAGACTTGTTCTCCAAGCGCCACTCCAAAATAAACAGGATATGCTTGTTTCACGATACCTGTGATGTTTCTTCATTTTTTTTTTTTTGCGAAGAACATCCACCACAGACGCAGCAAAATGCATTGGGACTGTTTAAGCAGATTCTTCGTGAAGAATTCATGTTTATATGGAAAAATAAAAAAAGTAACAATATTATCACGTAGTTGTTGTTGATATAACCCCTTTCGTTAAATATTAAATAATTTAAAAATAAAATTCTAATCTCTATTAAAACTATCCGTATATACAAATTGTCACTACAGATACACACGAATATACACACGTTATGGCTAAGTTCCCTGTTAAGTGAGGGTGGGTATACAATATCTTACAAACTAGAGCCAATTTGAAAAACCTGCTTCCAAATATCTTTGGCAACGAAATTATTTTTTGGTTGACCAGGGACTATATACCTGGAGTATACCTGGAGGGGGTTTCGGGAGTCAACGCCCCCGACAAATTAAAATAATGAATCTTAACTAGTGTGAGCTTTATCAAGGTCAGTGCAGGAATTGGTGCTCTGGGTTTATTCGTCGGAGAAAAATCACGAGACACGAGTCTTTGCTCGGTTGTACGTAGAGTCTGAGGTCAGGGCGCTGCAAGACGCAACCGACCGACGCAGCTGCAGAGGTGAGAGCCACCACTAACCTCTGGAGGCCAGTGGTCAGACCCCAGAATTATTCTTAGTTTATTCGCCAGGGAAAAATCCTTGACACGGTTCCGTAAGATGATTAGCTCGGTGTTGGCCCTCTGGCGGAGGCGCGCCAAAACAACGTGTTTACCTATTACATTATGTATATCGACTTAATTTAACAAGAAGTTGTATCTAAGAACACGTGCAGGTAGGGTAGCCAATGGCCCTTATGGCCTTATGACGGACCACGCCAGCAGCAGCGGCAGCGGCGGCAGCGGCGGCGGCGGCGGCGACGACGACGACGACGACGACGACGACGACGACGATGACGATGACGATGACGATGACGACCACTGGCTTACCGGTGCTGGATTCTGTGGTCTGAGGTCTGTATTACAAGGAACATAAAATTTACGTATCCTGCCTCGCCATACTGGGTAAGGACAGGTGGCGGTGGCGGTGGCGGTGGCGATGGTGGTGGTTTGTTCATCAGGAAACAAGGAAGTGTCTCGTCAAGCAGGTTTTTGGCAGATGACATGCTAAGTGATTAAGCAGCTCCTGGTACAAGGTATCCCTACAGTAAAAGTCATCTCTATACTGTAAATCTGGCACTTGCGTCATCCTCACACTGTAAGTCCGGCACGTGCGTCATCCCTATATGATACGGCTAGGATGTGTGTCATGCGTACATTACCGGAGAGGGTAAGTCTCGGAGCGTGCGTAACAATGCGGGCCGACGCCAGACTCATCACGGGCAGCTTCATGACGGCCGGTACCCAGCAGGGGGCGGACGGAGAGTTGAGAAAATTTTAACACCGCTGAATTTTTAAAGCCTTACCCCCGCGGCGCCTCAGAATGTTGGATTACCGCGAGGGCGGCCGGCCATGTGGGGGCGCCTCCTCTATGAAGCCTTCAGGACTCCACTCAGCAAGGTTGGGAGCGTCACAGATTAGTCAGTCCTCTAGGATGGTTGTTTATCTGAAGTGGTTGTGGATGGAGTGGAGGTAGGCAGGATGGGAGGGGAAGTTATTAAGGTAGTGGTGATTGGGCCAATGTTGTTGGGGTTTAGTTGTGGTGGGTTTCTGATGGTAAGATACAAGAATGTAATGCATTCGTTGGGATGACATTGGGGTTTGAAGAAGTCATTACTGATATGATGGTAGGGAGGTGATAGAGCGGTGCTGTAATGGGGATTGGTAATGAGAGGGGTCATGTTGAGGATAGTGGTGATGATAGAGATTGGAGTGGTGATAGTGGAAATGGTGATTGCAAGGAGAAGGGGATGATGGTGAGCGTATTCATGTTGATTCTTGGTAGAAATTATGAGGATTGGGGTAAAGATGATGAGGCTGACGGACTGTTTCCAAGGGTTCTCAAGAAATGTAAAGAGATACCTGGTAAAACATTAGCTAGTCTCTTTAAGCTATCATTACATGTAGGCTTCGTGCCAGACATATAAGACTTCAGCTTGTAATTGCCAACTAGTCAGTATGACTTCGGCATTAGGGAAAATGATTGAAATAATTTATCGTGAATGCGATTTGAAGTAATCATGAAGGACAAAACTTAATTAATACATCTAAATATAGTTTCACAAAGGGTCGTTATTGCTTTAGAAATTTGCTAACTTTATTCAATAAAATATTTAAAGCAGTGGACCATGATAAAAAGTGTGATGCTCTTTACTTTGACTTCAGTGAGGTCTTTGACAGAGTTTACACAAAAGACTGATGAGAAAGTAACGACACATGGTAACTGATAAAAATCTCTTCTGGATCGAGACATGGTAGACTGACACAGTTTGCAGAATATTTACATAAATTGGGAGAAATCAGAATGGAGACCCAATACAAGTGACGCACCACAGGGGTCAGAACTGTTCCTCTCCCACGTTTTTCCCCGGTCTACGTAAATAACAAAGTTGAGATAATAAATTGTAAATTGAGATAATAAATTGTAAATTTGCTGATGATAAAAATAGGCGATATAGAAATTTTAAGGATACCGGAGAGATTTACGATAATTTATATATAGGTTGTTGATGTAGTCAGAAAAGTGGCAGATGCAGTTTTCTGTAAACAATTGCAAGGTTTTAATCACGAAAAGAGAAAATAACTGTGCCACTTATAACTAAACAATACTGAGAATAAACTAAAAATGAAAACTACCCAAGAGCTCTAGTTTGAAGTGCATAAATATTCGTAATAACGGAAATGAACTTCTAGTTCTGGTAGACTGTAGTACTACAAGTCCAAAGATAATTTCTCAACTCTGTATATCATTGTTAAGGTCTAACTTACGTTAGGTTATGCATCACTTCTCTCTATACTAGAGAATGAACAGAGATGCTCTGGAAAACACACAGAGAAGAATGACCAAATTAATGGTTTGTATCGGAAATCTTTCAAGTGAAGATTCAAATCTCTTGACGTGCTCTTTAAGGAACAACATAGAATGTGGTGGCAGAGGCATGACCTGTGTGTACAAAAATTAAAGATAGGAATTAGTAAAAGTGATAAAAATAAGGGACGTAGAATATCAATCTAAGCCAGAACTCGAAGCAGTGGATTAAACTTGGATATATTCAGATTTTGAAGTGATAACGGAAAGCATGAGTTTGACACTTGTGTTGTAGATGAATGAAACAATTTCTAAGCATTGTCGCTGAAATCAGCAAAATATGTAAGACACATATGCAAGTTTGAATGTGTTTGTGTGAGTAAGACCTACCCAGTGTGAGCCAGTAATTCCTATACCATTTCTCCTATATTCTTAAGAAAAGATGATGAAGGTAAAGATTATGATCGTGGAAGAAATTGTTTTAAGTGCCCTTTCAATAGTAGAACAGTGTAAACTTCAACCTAAAGGGCAAATGTGGTTATCTCACGCGAATATGAGCGTTTCTCTGGGCTTCTCGGATGCGCTTTTTTCAGTATCACCACGCTGAGAACTGCATATATAGCCTTAAGGACTTCATTGATCTTGTTGTGGGTGAATATAAATGACCACGTTACCCTTTAGATTTAGTTGACCTTTGGCTGGTAATGGAGGAGAAACAAATACAGTCGAGAGAGAGAGAGGGAGAGAGAGAGAGAGACAAAGAGAGACAGAGACAGAAAACTTAAGAACATAAGAACATAAGAAAGGATGATCACTGCAGCAGGCCTGTTGGCCCATACTAGGCAGGTCCTTTACAATCCATCCCACTAACAAAACATTTGCCCAACCCAATTTTCAGTGCCTTCCAAGAAATAAGCTCTGATAACTCTATCAACTCATTTGCAAGTCCCAGTCAAATCCAACCCCTCTCACTCCTATATTTATCCAACCTAAATTTGAAGCCACCTAAAGTCCTAGCCTCAATAACCCAACTAGGTAGACTGTTCCACTCATCAACTACCCTATTTCCAAACCAATACTTTCCTATGTCCTTTCTAAATCTAAACTTGTCTAATTTAAATCCATTACTGCGGGTTCTCTCTTGGAGAGACATCATCATGACCTTATTAATATCTCCTTTATTAATATCCATCTTCCACTTATACACTTCGATCATGTCTCCCCTCATTCTTCTTCTAACAAGTGAATGTAATTTAAGAGTCTTCAATCTTTCTTCATAAGGAAGATTTCTAATGCTATGTATTAATTTAGTCATTCTATGCTGAATGTTTTCTAACGAATTTATATCCATTCTGTAATATGGAGACCAGAACTGAGCTGCATAATCTAGGTGAGGCCTTATTAATGATGTATAAAGCTGCAGTATGACCTCTGGACTTCTGTTGCTTACACTTCTTGATATAAATCCCAATAATCTATTTGCCTTATTACGTACGCTTAGGCATTGCTGTCTTGGTTTAAGGTTGCTGCTCACCACAACCCCCAAGTCCTCTTCGCAATCTGTATGGCTAAGTTCTACATTATTTAACTTATAAGTACTAGGGTTATGGGCACTCCCAAGCTTCAGAACCTTGCATTTATCTACATTGAACTGCATCTGCCACTTTCTGACCAAGAATAGAGTTTGTTTAAATCCTCCTGAAGTTCCATAACATCTACGTTTGAATCAATTATCCTACCTATTTTTGTGTCATCGGCGAATTTGCTCATATGACTAGTAATTCCCTCATCAAGATCATTGATATATATTATAAACAACAACGGGCCCAAGACTGATCCCTGTGGAACTCCACTTGTTACAGATCCCCACTCGGATTTAATCCCATTTATGGACACTCTCTGCTTCCTGTCTGTGAGCCATGACTCCATCCACGAGGGCACTTTTCCCCCAATGCCATGAGCTGCCACTTTCTTTAACAGTATTTGGTGCGGAACTCTATCAAAAGCCTTACTAAAATCTAAGTAAATAATATCAAATTCTTTATCGTGATCAACAGCCTCAAAAACTTTACTGAAGAAAGTTAATAAACTAGTTAGATAAGAACGGCCTCTCGTGAATCCATGCTGAGTATCATTAATCAAGCTATGCTTATCGAGATGGCTTCTTATAATCTTAGCTATAATTGACTCTAGTAATTTGCCTACAATTGAGGTTAGGCATATTAGGCGGTAATTTGACGGTAACGACTTGTCCCCTGTATTGAAAATAGGAATTACATTAGCCATCTTCCACATATCAGGCACTACACCTGTTTGAAGAGATCAATTAAAAATATTAATTAATGGTTCACAGAGTTCCATTTTGTATTCCTTAAGAACCCTTGAAAAAACTCATCAGGACCCGGCGGCTTATTTTGCTTCAGTCTGTCTATCTGCTTCACAACCATTTCACTAGTGACTGTGATGTTACATAATTTATCTTCTTCAGGCCCACTATAAAAATGAATTTCTGGAATATTGTTAGTGTCTTCCTGTGTAAAAACCGAGAGAAAATAATTATTTAAAATCGAGCACATTTCATTCTCTTTGTCAGTAAGATGCCCATAGTTATTTTTGAGGGGACCTATCTTATCTCTAACTTTTGTTCTATAGACCTGGAAAAAACTTTTTGGGTTAGTTTTAGAATCCCTAGCAACTTTAATTTCATAGTCCCTTTTAGCTTTTCTTATCTCCTTTTCAACGTCCTCTTAATGTCAATATACTGATTCATAAGATGGCCCTCACCTCTTTTGATACGCCTATAAATTCCCTTCTTATGCCCTAGTAGATATTTCAGCCTATTATTCATCCATTTTGGGTCATTTCTATTTGATCTAATTTCTTTATACGGGATAAACGTACTTTGAGCAGCATGTATAGTGTTCAGAAAACTGTCATGTTGATAGCTGTCTTCGTTACCCCAGTCAACAGATGATAAGTGTTCTCTAAGCCCATCGTAATCTGCTTAGAGAAAATCTGGGACTGTTACTGAGTTATCCCTACTATCATACTTCCATTCAATGCTAAATGTGATTGATTTGTGGTCGCTAGCACCCAGTTCCTCTGAAATTTCTAAATTATTAACAAGAGATTCATTGTTTGCCATAACTAAGTCAAGTAGGTTATTTCCCCTTGTAGGTTCTGTCACAAACTGCTTCAAAAAAAATCCTGAACTACTTCTAAGAAGTCGTATGATTCTAAATTCCCAGTCAAGAAATTCCAGTCAATATGACTAAAGTTAAAGTCTAGAATTACTACATTATCGTGCCTTGTGGTCTTAACAATTTCCTCCCATAGTAGTCTCCCTTGGTCCCTATCTAAGTTTGGGGGACGGTATATCACACCTAAAATAAAATTTTCATGCCCCTCTGAAAATTCTATCCAAACAGACTCTGTATGAGTTACTTAAGACTTAATACCCGTTTTTATGCAACAGTTCAAGCGATCTCGGACATACAGTGCCACCCCACCCCCCTTCCCGATACTTCTATCTACTTGGAACAGTTTAAAACCCTGAATGTGACATTCTGCAGGCATGTCCCGACTTTTTGCTGAATGTGACATTCTGCAGGCATGTCCCGACTTTTTGAATTACACCACGTCTCAGTTATGGCAAATACATCAATGTTACCTGCACTAGCAACTAATCTCAACTCGTCCATCTTATTCCTAGCACTACAGCTATTAGCGTAATATACATTGAAAGACTCCCTTTTCTCTTTACCCTTCCTGCTCATTTCTGTTTTTCTACTAAACTTATTACTGTCCTTATCACCTAGTGTCACTGGCTTTTCAATATCCACCTCGTTCTGCTTATTACTAGTTCCCCTAGAACTCATAATATTACTACACTGGGACTTCATTGTTTTCCTGCCAAAACCCATACCACTAACTATTCCTAATTTAAAGTCCTAACAGCTCCCTCCACTGCAGTTGCCAGTGCCCCCACCCCAGACCTAGATAAGTGAACCCCATCATTGGCATACATGTCATTTCTGCCATAGAAGAGGTCCCAGTTGTCAATGAATGTTACCGCATTTTCCTTACAGTATTTGTCCAGCCAGCAATTGACACCAATTGCCCTGGACAACCATTCATTTCCAACTCCTCTCCTTGGCAAAATACCACATATGACAGGGTTCCCACCCTTCCTCCTTCAGGTAAACAGGTGTTTACCTGAATTCCACATCAGTAGATGAAAGCTTACGAAAGCTAGAGAAATGGAAAGAAGACCAGGCACAAAATACTGACGGAGTGAATGAAAGTTCAAACTTCACTCTTCGAGTGAAGTTGGAACTTGAGGTTTGAACTTGAGGTAATCAGTCACTGAGGGACTGATTTCCTCATCTTTTGTACATAGTTCTTCTGATTTCTTATTATGTCCAAGAATCTGTATTGATAAAGCCACTGGATGGCGAAACGTCTACAATAAAGATAACCAGATGTTGCACAAGTGTCTTAACTGGTAATGTCCTTGATGGTGGTGGATGTGGAGGTAGATACTTGGAATGAGGTTTTGGAAAAGATGTTGGAAACGTGTTTGGCAATGGAGTTGGTGGGGAGGACTATGTATCTCTTCTCGGCAGTGTCTTCTCTGGGTGTGTTGAAGATGTTTAATGCCCGTCGTATGCAGTCTCTGATGAAGTGACGAGGATAGTTGTCAATAAAGGATCACATTATACTGTATATGTGTTTATATTTCCATTGTATTGGTATTTTATACCATTTATTTCCATCAAATTCATTATCATGATCAACGGCCTCAAAAACCTTACTGAAGAAAGTAAATCAATTATTTAAGCAGGAACGGCCCCTGGTGAATCCATGTTTGGTATCATTAATCAAATTATGCCTATCGAGTTGGCTTCTTATATTACCAGCTATAATTTACTCTAGTAATTTGCCTACAATTGAGGTTAGGCTTATTGGGCGGTAATTTGACGGTAACGACTTGTCCCCTGTATTGAAAATAGGAATTACATTAGCCATCTTCCACATATCAGACATTACACCTGTTTGAAGAGATAATTAAAAAAAAGAACCCTTGAAAAAAAGCTCATCAGGACAGGGCAATTTATTTTGCTTCAGTCTAACTGTTTGATAACCATTTCTCTAGTGACTGAGATATTACATAATTTCTCTTCTTCAGGCCCACTAAAAGGCATAATTATTGGGATGCTATTAGTGTCTTCCTGTGTGAAAACCGAGAGAAAATAATTATTAAAAATAGAGCACATTTCATTGTCTTTGTCAATGAGATGCCCGTAGTTATTTTTAAGGGGACCTATCTTATCTCTAACTTTTGTTTTATAGACCTGGAAAAAACTTTTTGGGTTAGTTTTAGAATCCCTAGGAACTTTAATTTCGTAGTCCCGTTTAGCTTTTCTTATCTCCTTTTTAGCGTCCCTCTTAATGTCAGTATACTGATTCATAAGATGACCCTCACCTCTTTTGATACACCTATAAATTTCCTTCTTCTGCCCTAAAAGATATTTGAGCCCATTATTCATCCATTTTGGGTCATTTCTATTCGATCTAATTTCTTTATATGGGATAAATGTTCTTTGGGCAGCATGTATAGTGTTCGGAAAACTGTCATATTGATAGCTCTCTTCGTTACCCCAGTCCACAGATAAGTGTTCTCTAAGCCCGTTGTAATCTGCTAAGCGAAAATCTGAGACCGTTACTGAGTTACCCCTACTATCATACTTCCATTCAATGCTAAAGGTAATTGATTTGTGGTCGCTTGTGCCGAGTTCCTCTGTAATTTCTAAATTATTAACAAGGCTTTCCTTGTTTGCCAGAACCAAGTCAAGCAGGTTACTTCCCCTTGTAGGTTCTGTCGCAAACTGCTTCAAAAAACATTCCTGAACTACTTCTAAGAAGTCGTTAGACTCTAAATTCCAAGTCAAGAAATTCTAATCAATCTGACTAAGCTGAAGTCCCCTAGAATTACTAAGTTATCGTGCATTGTTGCCTTAACAATTTCCTCCCATAGTAGTCTCCCCTGGTCCCTATCTAAGTTTGGGGGACGGTATATCACACCAAAAATCAATTTTTCATGTCCCTCAGAAAATTCTATCCAGACTCTGTATGTGTTATTACAGACTTTATATCCATTTTTATGCAACACTTCAAGTGATCTCGGATGTACAGTGACCCCCCCCCCCACCCCCATTTCCAATACTTCTGTTATACTATATATATGTATTATGTCTGTCTGTACAAGATA
This sequence comes from Cherax quadricarinatus, assembly GCF_038502225.1. NCBI lineage: Eukaryota > Metazoa > Arthropoda > Malacostraca > Decapoda > Parastacidae > Cherax > Cherax quadricarinatus. The sequence goes on from NC_091295.1 coordinate 31,467,250, forward strand.
TGCTCTCAGTAAAATATAAAAAAAAAACTTCTGTCTACTTGGAACAATTTAAAACCCTGTATGTGACATTCAGCAGGCATGACCCGATTTTTCGTATTGAACCACGTCTCAGTTATGGCAAATACATCAATATTACCTGCACTAGCAACTAACTTCAACTCATCCATCTAACTCCTAGTGCTACGACAGTTTGTGTAATATATATTTAAAGACTCTCCTTTCTCTTTACCCTTCCTGTTCCTTTCTGTATTTCCACTATATCTATTACTGTCCTTGTTATTGTTTAGATTTATGATATCAAAGCCTAAATCCATATTTCGACACTCATTATTTTCCATTTCTACACCCATACCTCTAACTAATCCTAGTTTAAAGTCCTAACAACACCCTCAACTGAGCTAGCAAGAAAACCCACACCTGCCCTGGATAAGTGAACCCCATCCCTGACATACATGTTATTTCGGCCATAGAAGTGGTCCCAGTTGTCAATGAATGGTACTGCATTATCCTTACAGTATTTATCCAGCCAACAATTAATACCAATTGCTCTGGACAACCATTCATTTCCAACACCCCTTCTTGGCAAAATGCCACATATAACAGGGCGCCCCCTTTCCTCCTAATTATATCTATTGCTGTCCTGTACCTTCTAACTAAATCCTCACTTCTACGCTTGCCTACATCATTGAATCCAGCACTGAGGCAGATAATAGGATTGATCCCATTACCGTTCATGATGCTGTCAAACAGGCTAACATTATCCTCCATCCCAGCCCCAGGAAAGGAAACTCTGTCTCCTACTCCTATCCTTCAAGCAGAATGCCCTATCCAAATACCTAACCTGGCTATCCCCAACAACAAAAATGCTTTTACCTTCCTTGGTGTCGTTCGTTGTGATTTTCCCATTAGTCGACTCACATTCATTGGGTACCAAGGAGAATGCGTTCGATGTTTCCACAACAGTTTCCACAGCAGTCTCTTCCTTCTTTATCGTTTCTACCTCTCCATTCGTCTTCTTGATCTTTAACTTCGTTCCATACTGTCCAGCTACTGCCCAGGTTCCCCTCTTGACCTGAGGATTCACAACAGGACTACTACGAATCTTCTTGTTTTCCTCCGTCAACCGCCGTATCTCAAGCTTCGCTATCCTCAATTCCTCCTTAAGCTGCTGGTAAAGTTGCTTAATGGAGGGCATCTTGGTTCGGTCCACAGGGAGTACACTAGACACGTCCTCACTGAGCTATGTACAGATCACCACTGAGCTATGTACAGGTCACCACTCTAGCTATGTACAGGTCACCACTGAGCTCTTAACCCCAGACATCATGGTACTGTTGTTAAAACAGTCAAGCAGGTAGCTGTTGACGAAGCCTTGAACAGTTTTACATCAGCCGCGGGCAGTGGCTCCACCTTTTTCGCTCGCACATCAGACTTATTTTATCGCCGTTTATCATATATTTATAGTTTTTTCCCCGCTGTTACGTGCCCCGACACATGCTATAGCACCGGGGAGTAGCACAGGCTACCACCTGTTGTCCAACTGTCATTTTTTTCCAGAGAGCATCCCAGTGGTGCAACTCAGAGCAGATTCAAGCTCTTGGTCTGCCATTTTCAAAAACCTTATTTCAGGTCTCCGAAAAACCTGTAGATTTATAAACGCATCTATGACGTTTTTATAGTTCGTGGGTGCTTGAGTCTGTCTTGTGTGTGTGTGTGTGTGTGTGTGTGTGTGTGTGTGAGTGTTAAGAGAGTTGTGGTAGAGATGAGTGATCATCGGAATTTAATGCGCTGCTGGAGTATGATGGTGATAATATCTGTGAAGAGATCTAGGGTAAACCAGAACAGTTTGCCACATTTGAGTTTTGGAGGTGAGAAGTGCAACTCATTGAGTTGTAAAGCCTGGTGGTAATGTTGCGGTTGGCTTGGGCATCACTAGCTCGTCATATCTGTGCCCTGGAGAGAATCAGCATAAGATTCCGACAAGATGGATGAAGACAGAAATGCAGTGTAATGTGTTCGTTTACTGACAACCTCTCGCTCACACAGCTGGCTTTATCAAGTTACAAACAGATCGTTTGCGAGATGATAAAAAGCACTGTGTAGGCGAAAGATTGTCAATAAATAATCCCAGTATACTGCACTTGTGTCTTCATCCATATCAGTGCCCGTCTGGAAAGATAGGGTAGTAGTGAGTGATAATAAATGTTTCATTCACTGGATCACATTAACATGTATCAATATAACATAATACAATACCAACAAGTGGATAAGTAACACTGTGCTACTGTTAAGTATCCTTGTTCTGAAAAATTTCACCTACACAGAAGATTTCGTCACCTGAATGCAGAGGTGGCAAATAAGGAAACAGCTGAGGCAGTGGAGAGGAGATGATGATGTGATCAGTCAATCAACATTGAAGTAGTAGTTTGAGGTGGTCAGTCCCTCAGCGTGGAGATGTGCTCAGCGAATAATGAGATTGAGCACATCTCCAAGCTGAGGGACTGACCACCTCATACTGCTACTTCAAGGTTTATGGTCTGATCACATCATTTCCTCTCCACCGTTACTGTTGTCTCCTTATTTTCCACCTCTGTATTCAACTGATGAAAACCAGTTTGTAGGCGAAACGTGTCAGAATAAGGATATATAACGGTTGCACAGGTCTTACCCACATTGGCTTGGGTAAACAAAGCACCATTGTACCATATATTTGGTGTTTTAGTTAGCATCAACAAACTTTCCAGTTCGTCCTTTAAGTGTTCACAACTTTTACAAGCAACTGAAACTAGCATCTAGGAAAAATTCAGTTATTTTTTTTCTTTTACTGCATTTCATTTTTAATTTTTTTGGCATTACACTATCGAAGGACTTGATTGAGGGAGGTGAAAAAGATTATAATTGTAAAGCAATATTAACACATTCTCGAGTTTGTATTCTTTTATGGATTCAATTTTATAATATGTGGCTTTGTAAAAAAGTTCTGTCGATAAACATACGTGGTGATTGTTAAGTACAGATTTTTTCCCCCCAACGTCCTCATCAATAAACTTATTGCTGAATATTCTCAGGGCTCCCAGAAACATAATAGAAAGTACAATCTGTTTAATTTGCTTTGGTGGTTCGAGTAATAGTGTTTGTAGAGGTGCATGTTTGACTTTTCATAAACATTATGTTTCAAAGACCTCTCGTTCCTCTGGATATGTTTATCCAATAATGGAACGACTCCGCCTGACATTCTATAGCGAATTTATGGTGAGGATCAAAGACTTTAATCTAAGAAGTAAGTGTGCCTTTTTTTGTGCATGGTTAAAACTCAAGGTACATCATCAGCATATCTCAAATGTTTTGCAATTAGGCGGTACAATATTATTCATAATTCTGGCCTGCAAATATTCCATGTGCACATAGCACAGTTAACGAACGATTTCTTATATTTATACCGGATATCTGTAAGCAAAACATTCCAGTGAATGCTGTTTTGCTGTTTACAATGTATAATTTGTTTATTTAGGTGAAGGTCATACTATATTAGTTCTTTAGCAAAAACAGACCCCCTCCTCCACGACCAAAAAAAAAGGCAATCGGTAAATAAGGGACATAAAGATTTTATTTGGATTATTAACCCGGAGGATCAGTAATCCATGATAACCTGGTAAGTTAGGATGTCATTAAACTATTTTATTTTCATTGGGAGTCTTTTAATCCTTTCCTCTCAACATGCGACCCACTCCAGTAGACTAACACCTAGGTACTTACTGCTACGGGAACGAGGGGCAGCAGGTGTAAGGAAACGAACTCATATTGCCCAGTGTGAAAGCCGAGTGGGCTACCAAGTAACTAGCCAGGAGGATCCCATGTTAACTCCCACAGGATGGAGAAGGAGGGGGGATGTAGAGGTAACGATACACGCCCAATGCCCAATAAACATTCAACCTACTACTACCACCACCACCACTCGTTGATGCTTCCACTCTTATCTAACAAACTTTTCCCTTACACCTATTACCCCTGCACTGTATGATTCCCTATAGGTCCATCGGTTCCCCTTAATAATAATAATAATAATAATAATAATAATAATAATAATAATAATAATAATAATAATAATAATAATTAAAATAATTTATAGCTATCTTTCCGGCTCGTTCGGAATTTGGGACAAGAGCTAGACTCCAGCACAAGTTCACGTGAGTAGCTGGTGTCAGGGTTCCATATTACAGCTTCTGCAGCTATGATGCCGTGAAGGCTACAATACCCCAGTTTGATTCCCCGTACTTCTCAAAATTGTTACAATCATTTATCACCACGTGGATAAGGACACTTGTATACACAGTTTCTCAGTATCACCATACCATTTACAACAGTTTATTACTGTATATCGTGTCCGAGTCCCTGCTAGTCGCAGTACTTCTCTTTGCTTTAAAAATCACCTGTTTCTTTGGTTGCATTGATTTGTGTACTGCTCCTGAGACTGGTATACAAACGGGAGGAGAATGATGTTAGTCTCTTAGTTTACCACTACCCCGATCGTGGGGGGCGTTGGGAAAAACCTGCCTAGAGTTCTCACTAGACAGCGTTATCTGCCATGGCGGTGTGGAGGTCAAGAGCGTCGAAAGTTTAGCTGCCTAAAATACTGAGATTTTTCCTTGATGCTGTATGAATTTTCTGCTTTCTACCACTCAGTGTTTATATAAACATATATGCTTTGTTATACAAAATGTTTACAACTTCAAAGGATACATAAGTAGCATAACTTTATTTTATACAAAATACTGAAAGTTTGAGAGATACACAACAAATACAGAAGTGTCGTCAAGATTTTTTTTTTTTTTTTTTGCGAAGTATCGATCACATTCTTCTCTCTTAAGTCTCAAATCTCTGAAATAGTGCACTTCAGGGCATTCATTAAAACTTTAGAAAATATAGCGGCCACCTCTCTTATTAAGACTCGTACAGTTCTTCCATCAGAATATAGATGTAACATTCTCGTCTGGTTGTTTCACGAAGAGTCTTCTGCAATGAGCAGTGGCATGAAGCACAGCCTCATCATTTTTCTGCAGCTATGTTTTTGCTCTATTCAGAGTTGCTTTTGGCACTGCCCGATAGAATTACGTCCCTCTCATCATAAGAGCCGACATAAGGCTATTATTATGACTCTTCTCAGAGCAGAAACCAAGATGAGGCTGCTAAACACCGGGGAGCTTCTGTATACTGATGATGATACTTTTTGCTCCCCTCAGACCTGTAATCACTGATGCCTCATTTCTCCAGAACCTGTTCCAACGTTAGCCTCACCATAGTAGGGCGGTAGACAGCAACCATCCTGAGAGGGACTACCCCCCTGCTTAATGACTGCGAAATGGAAGCCAATTAAACCTTGTACTACTGACAGGTTTGATGACCTTTCTTTCAGGCTCGTGATCACGTAAAATGGCAGGTAAATATTGCTAACACTTTTTCTTTACTTTGCTGGGTTTTTTAATAGGTCTTAACCTTGTAATGCTTCCTTTCTCGTTTAGGAAGCCTGCTCTAAAACCAGGCCGTCGGACCGATGTTGCAAGAAACCATTAACAGATAACAGATGACGCTCAGCCCACATGTCAGGAATAAATATGACTCCTCCACAACATCAGCCCTAGGATGCAACTCTAGACACAGTGTCAGGTTCATGTCCCCTGGCTCAACCTTCACTAGAATTTTATTTCAGTGTAGTTACCAGATGATAACATTAAAAGAAAACTCTTCTCGATAACGCCATCATCAGAATCAACACATTCTGTGGGAAAGGCTAGTCAATAAATGAAAATATACTGATACACAGAATTTCTTCACCATTTCAGCAGTGGGAAACATAAATTGTTCTTTCTCCTATGTGCAGGTTATTTTTGTATTATTCGGATTGTTAGGTCGTATGCACTGCTCAGATGGCTAGGTTATATGCACCGGTCAGATAGTCATGCTCTCAGCTGCCGGATAAACTATTAATTCTGAATGCACATTTGGGCAATTACATCTTTGATTCACTGACCAATTCAGACGAAAGGGAATCTGTGTTTCTCGGTAATCTGTTGCATTCTCCAGGAGAATTAAAAAAAAAAGAGAGGGTCACTGCAGTAGAGTAGGCCTACTAGCCCATGGTAGACAAGTCTTTCTCACACCCAGCAATTTACACTCGTATATTTGCCTAACCTCATTTCAAAACTACCTACTGTATTCACTTCAAGGTTGCACGGTTTTTACCATCTAACCACCGCGACCACCCTGCCGCAGCGTAAGTTCAGTGCTGAATTACAATACAGATAGCACTGTCTTAGGAGACAGAGTGTGGGCCAACCAACACTGTGTGTTTGTAGAATGTTTTACGAGTTGTAATGTGGGACTCATGAGGAGAATTAAGGCACTTAATAACTGAGAAATCCTTCAGTCTTTGGATGAGGATTGATTGTGTGAGGGTACGTGATGGCTGGTTTGGGACGGGTAATGACGAAGATGGCAGTTTGCGCTAAGATTTTCTTCTTTGATACTGAAGATGAACCGAGTTTGTTAGTGGTTGAGGAGGTTGATTGTCCGAGTAGAGTATTTAATGCTCTCATGGCTCAGTGCTCCTCTCTGGGTGCTTATTTAGAGGTGACTAATCTAGGGAGGTTAGAAGAGACGTTGGGAAGGGATTTGCTGATAGTTTATCTTAGACAAGACAACCCCCTTCTGGGGGTTGTCTTGACCGTTGTCCTGACAACTGTTGTCATGACCACCTGACTGGTTGTCGACTTAATTAGTGCTATCTTGACGACCTAATTAATGTTGTCTTGATGACCTAACCATTGTTTTATTGACCTGTTTAGTGCTGTTTTGAGATCAGGCAATTGCTGTGTTTACCAGGCTAGCACTGTCTTAACCACGAGGCTAGTGCTGTCTTGATGTCCAGGCTAATGATGTCTTGATGACCAGACTAATGTTGTCTTGACGACCAGGCTAATGTATTGTCGACCAAGCTAATGTTGTCTTCACGAACGGGTTTGTGTTCTTTTGATGACCAGGCTAATGTTGTCTTGTCGACCCGGTTAATGTTGTCTTAAGTACCAGGACCAGCCTGAACCACCGTGAAAAACCATTAAAGACCAGTCTGGACCCCTGTAAAGGACCGTTAAAGACCAGTCTGGACCCCGTAAGGGACCATTAAAGACTTGTCTAGATCACTGTGACCCAGTATTAGAAACCACTCAAGACCAATGTGACCGAACAAGGGTTCGTTATCCTAGGAATTAGGGGCCACCCTCCCTTTCCTCGAATCAAACCTGATTATTTTGTTTCACAGGCGCTGTATGACCCTTGCGAGTTTAACTCTTCCACATAAAGTACATTTTTAAGTGCTTGAATAATGTATAATGTATAAACCGTTCCAAGTGTGTCCCTTAGCTCGGTTGATAGCGTACTCAGCTCACACAATGAGGTCCATGGTTCGATCCCTGGTACGGGTAAAAACATTAGGACGTGTTTACTTAACACACGTGTTGTCCCTGTTTTCCTAACAGTGAAATAGGTACCTGGGTTTTAGTCGACTGGTGTGGGTCGCATCCTGGGCGCAAAATTGACCTAATTTGCCCGAAATGCTCTTCATAATAAGTGGCTTTCTATACAGTACTATGTCATTGATGTCAGCTAGGACTGTGTACCTTGTACATGTAGAAATGAAGATTATTATTATTATTATTATTATTATTATTATTATTATTATTATTATTAAATCACAGACGTTTCACGTCACGAACGTTCAAAGTTGCAAATGTTCCAAGTTATAAACGTTTCAAGTTCCGAACTTTTTTTTAAGTTCCGAACATTTTTTTTGAGTTCCGAACGTTTTACGTTCCCAGCGTTTAAGTTCCAAACGTTTTAAGTTAAAATAGTTCCAGTTTACAATTACCTGAGCATACGATTGAGCACTTGGGAAAAAAATTAAATACCTGATACACGTAATAAACATGTGAGAAACATAGCTTGGCAGAGTCGGTCACAATACTGTTATTGGAACAGTTCGAAAACATCCCACTCTTTGGAAGAGAAAAATTATACGACGTTTCGAACCATCCTCAATCATTATCAGGTCACAACTGACCGACAGAAAGGTTACCTAAAGCGAACAATAACCATCCTTTGTACTGTTGGTTTGCATGCAAACAACTTGTTTGTAAGTGAAAACACCGACAGTGCCACTTGTTTGTAATTTGAAGCACAAGCAGTGCCACTTGTTTGTAAGTTGAAATGCCAACAGTGCCACTTGTTTGTAAGTTGAAACACTAGCAGTGCCACTTTTTTGTAAGTTGAAATACCAATAGTGCCACTTGTTTGTAAGTTGAAATACCAACAGTGCCACTTGTTTGTAAGTCGAAACGCCAGCAGTGCCACTTGTTTGTAAGTTGAAACATCAGCAGTGAAACTTATTTGTAAGTTAAACGCTAGCAACACCACCTGTTTGTAAATTGAAACACTGGCAGTGCCACTTGTGTGTAAGTTGAAACACCAGCAGTGCCACTTTTTTAAGTTGAAACACTAGCAATACCACAAGTTTGTAAATTGAAACACTGGCAGTGCCACTTGTTTGTAAGTTGAAATACCAACAGTACCACTTGTTTGTAAGTTCAAACACCAGCAGTGCCACTTGTTTGTAAGTTGAAACATCAGCAGTGCCACTTGTTTGTAAGTTGAAATACCAACAGTGCCACTTGTTTGCAATTGGAAACACTAACAGTGCCATTTGTAAGTGGAAACACTAACAGTACCACTTGTTTGTAAGCGTCAAGAAATTGACATTAAGCGCCACGTCAAAATTAGAAATCGTCAAGAAGGTAACGTTGTAAACCACGTCAAAATTAGAAATCGTCAAGAAGGTAACGTTGTAAACCACGTCAAAATTAGAAATAGTCAAGAAGGTAACGTTGTAAACCACGTCAAAATTAGAAATCGTCAAGAAGGTAACGTTGTAAACCACGTCAAAATTAGAAATCGTCAAGAAGGTAACGTTGTAAACCACGTCAAAATTAGAAATCGTCAAGAAGGAAACGTTGTAAACCACGTCAAAAGAAAATCGACGTTTGAAAAATGAAAATGTTTGTTTTCTTTTTGTTTCATGACTCACATCGTGAGTCATGACTCGGGTCATGACTTGGTTCGCGACTCGGGTCGTGAACCAAGTTCTTTGTCCCAGAACTAATTTCTTCAGTAGAGAAACAAGTTCCATGTTCACGTACTAAGTTCCTCGTCCCAGAACTAAATTATTTGTCCGATAACTAAATCATTTGTCCCAGAATTAATATATTCGCCCACAATGCTAGTTATATGTCCAAGCATTAAAAGTTCTTTGTCCCAAAACTAAGTTCTGTTCCAGAAAGTTTTGTTCAGAACCATGTTCCTAATGTAATTTTTGGGGGGTCCCTGAACCAAGTTCCTTATCACTGAACTAAGTTCTCTGTCCCAGAAAACTAATTTCCTCCTGTAAGAGCCAAGGATTTTTAGGGCCACGTCTTCAGATAACGGAGACTCGTCCTATAAAGGATCGAATCCAATTGACGAGCATATATGCGCCTCTGATTTACCGTGTTCCAGGGCAACCATTCGGACTTGACACTATGGTACGAGTACGAGCGGAAGGTCTCACTCCACCCAAGCTGCGATTTGTAAAATTCTCCCTCATGCCGAGGAGCCGAAAGGGTGAATATGTCGGCGATTGAAGCACGTGGCTTGCGCCTTCCCCGCTAAACATTCTGCGGGGTCACATTAAACGAAACAAACAAGGATGTTTAAATGTGTTTTGCATTTCACATTGATGCTTAAAACACCACGGAGTAGAGGCGGTATTTGAGGGCGTTTTGTTCTCTCCTGCGTCCCTCTGGCAATGGTACTTTTTTACTGTTTCTGGTCAAATCTTATGCTGTGTGGCAAGGCGTTTTGGTCCCAAGAGTGTATAATGAATCTGGAGGGTCCCGGACCAATGCATCGCCGTGGCAGACCTCGCAGTATATCACTAGAATAATGTCTTGAACCTTCCTCTCCCCTACTCCCCACTCACCACTTTCATCCATCCATCCCTACCTTCCTCCCTCCCTCCATCCTCCCACTCAGTTTCTCCCCCCTATCTTCTTTTCCTTCCTCGTTTTCGTCTGTTAACTCCTACTGCCCTCCCTACCATTGGTCCAGCCCTTCCTTCCACCTAACTTTCCATCCCTCCTCCGTTTGCACTCCCTCCTTCCCACTCCCTACCTCTGTCCTCCTTCAACCGTCATCCACATCCACTTTTCTGCTCACAAATCCCAACTTCCACACTCCACACCCACAGATTCAAAAATTCACCTCAGACACACTTCCACAGCAACGGTCAATCATTCGTGGGTTCACAGCATCTACACTCAGATTATCACCAAAACGACAGTCACGAGTACAAACACATTCTACAAAAAAAAGGTCAGGAATACAAGCACTTTCTACAAAAACAAGTTACGAGTACAAACACTTGTTATAGAAACAAGTCACGACTGTAAACACTTCCTACATAACAAGTCAAGAGTATAAACACTTCCTACAGAACAGACACTTGCTACAAAAACAAGTCATGTATGGTAATATCTGAAGATCTCACCTTCAAGGACCACAACAATGCCACTATCATATCTGCGAGAAAACTTATAGGATGGATAATGAGAACATTCAAGACAAGAGATGTTAAGCCATTGATGATCCTTTTTAAATCACTTGTTCTCTCTAGGCTGGAATACTGATGTACATTAACATCCCCATTCAATTGCAGATCTGGAGAATGTACAGACCCTTTAATGCACGTATAAATTCCATCAAACACCTTTAACTACTGGGAACGCTTGGAAGCACCTGACTTATACTCACTGGAGAGCAGGTGAGAGAGATATATCATAATATACACCTGGAAGATTCTGGAGGGACTGGTTCCTAATCTGCACACAGAAATCACTCCCTACGAAAGCAAAAGACTTGGCAGGCGATACAACATACCCCCAGTGAAAAGTAGGTGCACCACTGGTACACTAAGAGAAAACACAATAAGTGTCCGGGGCCCAAGACGGTTCAACAGCCTCCCACCAGCTATAAGTGGCATTACCAATAGACCCCTGGTTGTCTTCAAGAGGGGACTGGACAGATACCTAAAGTCAGTGCCGGATCAGCCGGGCTGTGGTTCGTACGTTGGACTACGTGTGGCCAGCAGTAATAGGCTCGTTGATCAGGCCCTGTTCCACCGGGAGGCCTAGTCGTGGACCGGGCCGCGGGGGCATTGATCCCCGGAATTCCCTACAGGTAGATTCCATGTAGACAAACGCTTGCTACAAAAACAAGTCCCGAGTACAAGCACCTGCTACAAAAACAAGTCCCGAGTACAAACACTTGCTACAAAAACATTACGGCATCAACAAACACTATTATGTATGTCAAACACACACACACACACACACACACACACACACACACACACACACACACACACACACACACACACACACACACACACACACACACACACCAACAACAACTAAGCACTCCTCACCAACAAACACTCAAGCATATTATTCCCCTGGATGATGAATAGTCTCATACGTATATTATCTATCAGGTAAGCTGGTGTGGTGTGCATTTCACGAAGGTATTTGCTCTCATAATTTATCACATTGACTGGCACTACTGTTTTCACTTACGTGTCAATGGTGAAAACGTTGGTATGCATACCTGATGCATTATCGTTATATTTTATACGTTAAACACCCAAGTTTTGTTCTCTGTATGGATCATAAGAGGTACAGTGTTAGAGCTGGTAAGAGTGCAGTCTCGAAGTGTACTCCACTCGCGTGGTTGTTTATGTGTGTTGGGGGGGGGGTTAAGGTGGGCCCCACCTGTGCACTTGGAATAATTTGCTTTCTCCTTGCACTTTGGGATGTGTCATGTCTACTGTTGAATCCATGTATTGAGTTGACCTCTGCTACCTGCCTTCGTAATGCTTACCGGCTGTTAGATTCCCTATTACTGAAAAAAATATTCGTGTCACTTAGGCCCGTTTTAATTTCTAGTTCAAGGCTGAGAGACCCAAATAAGAAAACACGGTGACCATTCTTTGTCTCAGAACAAACTTACGTGTCACTCTAAATCCACTTTTGATTTGATTGTGATGAATTTAATAGACTCGAATTACCTTCATTAGTTCACCACTGCCCACAAATCAGTAAATCAAAACCTTTTCACTTTCCCACATATACAATAACAACAACAACATCGACAGCAGCAGCAACAACAACAACAACAATAACAATAATAATATTGCTTTATAATATATAGACAAAAATAATAATACGGGAATTGAAGAGGAATAGTAAAAAAAAATATTATGAAATTAACTATTTATTCAGCACCTTAACTATTACCACCTTAACTACCTGGAGTCTACCTGGAGGGCATTCCGGGGATCAACGCCCCTGCGGCCCGGTCCACGACTAGGCCTCCCGGTGGATTAGGGCCTGATCAACCAGGTTGTTACTACTGACCGCACGTAGTCCAGTGTACGAACCACAGCCCTGCTGATCGGGCACCGACTTTAAGTATATATATATATATATATATATATATATATATATATATATATATATATATATATATATATATATATATATATATATATATATATATATATATATTCCAATAGAGATTCTTCAGTTTATTTCAATATATTACTATATAGAAATGAGGTAATATTTCAGAGAAAAGGTAGGTGCCAATGGATATACTGGACTGGTAATCATGAGTCTCTGCGGCTCTCAGACCAGTCTTCTTGCCATCCCCTGTTTTCTTGAAAACACTGTTGATCCACCCCTCTAATCAAAGTAACTAATCGTATATATCCTGGCACATGCATCAGAGTTTTGGACATTATTGTTTGTGTTATTAGCGAGTCTGCAAGAATCTCACCAGCATTTCTTTATAGCCGAAGCAGTAGATCATCACTTTTTTAATTGCACTGAAAATAATTCCAACACTTCAAAAACAGCTGGTACCTCCTTCATTAGCCCAGCAGATAACAAACAGACGGTAAATATACTGAATTCCTCAAGTGGGTGATGGGGCTGGAGCAACACTTGGATCATGCTTTTCCAGATGTGCACCGACAACACGACTCACTGATGACCGTAGTGTGTGTGTGTGTGTGTGTGTGTGTGTGTGTGTGTGTGTGTGTGTGTGTGTGTGTGTGTGTCTGTGTGGGTGTATGTGTGTGTGTGTCTGTGTCTGCGTGTGTGTGTGTGTGTGTGTGTGGGCGTGTGTGTCTGTGTGTGTGTGGGTGTGTGGGTGTATGTGTGTGTGTGTGTGTACTCACCTATTTGTACTCACCTATTTGTGGTTGCAGGGGTCGATTCATAGCTCCTGGCCCCGCCTCTTCACTGATTGCTACTAGGTCCTCTCTCTTCCTGCCCCATGAGCTTTGTCATACCTCGCCTTAAAACTATGTATGGTTCCCGCCTCCACTACTTCACTTTCTAGGCCATTCCATTCATTCGACTACATAGTTGAGCTCCAAGTGGAGAGAGTAGCAGGAATAGGGTGGGAAAAAACTAACTACAAAAGGGGGAACTACCCAGGCATGAGGAACTTCCTTCAAGACATTCAGTGGGAGAGGGAACTGACAGGAAAACCAGTACAAGAAATGATGGACTATGTGGCAACAAAATGCAAGGAGGCAGAGGAGAGGTTTGTTCCCAAGGGAAACAGAAATAATGCGAAGAACAGAACGAGTCCTTGGTTCACCCAAAGGTGTAGGGAGGCAAAAACTAGGTGTACTAGAGAATGGAAAAGGTACAGAAGACGGAGAACTCAGGAAAATAAAGAGATTAGCCGAAGAGCCAGAAACAAATATGCACAGATAAGAAGGGAGGCTCAGCGACAATATGAAAATGACATAGCATCAAAAGTCAAGACTGACCCGAA